>NW_010419471.1:26684-29857 GCF_000710305.1 Buceros rhinoceros silvestris | reverse complement strand
ATGCCTTAGGTTAGGTGCCTTAGGAAGTGTTAGGTCCTTCCCTGACAATTTGCCAATGCTACTATGATTCCTTCCATACATGGAAAAGCTTTTCTCAAGGAGGAGTTAGTAGCACATTCTCATTTTATATCTTTTCTGCATGGCTTCAGATAAACCAGAGCTTCTTTTCCAAAACCTTGAGTTAAAATCTTAAAACATCCTTAGCTCTTGTTAACAGCAAACTTTAAGTGGTAGGTATTTCTGACAGTGAGAACAGATGTTTTCAAACACATCTGTGAAGAATCAGCATTTGTCTTTGAATTCTGCATGCACAACTATTTATTCCACAAAGCCATCTCAGCTGAATTTCCTAGAAAAGTAGCCTGTAAAACAGATGAACTCATATATCTTCTTAGGTGTGATGTCTTTTTTGGCAGGAGGAGCAGATTCTTTCTCTAACAGCAAGGAAAGCTACTGCTGGAAGTCAAGCCTGGCAATTTTTCATTCTGATTCCTCTTACAGTAGTAAAAGCCTTCATGGTATTTTCTTAAGAGCCACGTTAAAATAAAGGGGACTGTGTTTTTACTTAGATCAGCCTGTGCAGTCCTAATTATATTGATTTTTCTCTTTTCATTTACCTTGTGTTCTTACAAATAAAAAACAACATAAAAATGCAAAACATACATAGGAAAAAAATGGGAGTGTAAGAAACTTCAAATGTTAAAAATGAGTTATTTTCCATGACATGCAGAAAGGAGAAAAACAACAAAGACAGGATCATCTACAGAATTTAAGACTGCTAGACCCACTCTGCACACCATATCCAAATTAAAAGCTGCCACCTCTCTGTGCTTTATGATGTGAGAGCAAAGCTGAATATCAAGTTTCACAGACAACTATGTCTAGAATTAGATTTCTTTCATGCTTTCCATCATGGGACTGTTCCATTATCTTCTAACTGCCAAATTTTAACACTACAGGCTTAGACTTCAATGTTGAGGTTCTGCCACAGGTTAAATAATTTTGAATTTTTAACAAAAGCAGTCAAGTTATATCTAAGTGTAAAGTATATTTTCCCCATGCTTAAAAGAATAAGAAACACATCTGTCCTGCAACTATTTCATTAATTTCTAAAATTTTGACTTAATGCATGAAGGACCTGAAATTTTGCAGGGAAGGGAGGGCAAAAGTCCAAATATCAGATGCACCTTTTTCTTTTTATACTTAAAATGTAAAGCAGAAAATAAGAAAGCAAACCGCTCAAGAGTTTCTTGCCTCATAAAAAATTCCAAATAGGAATTTGTTTCAGTTTGGCAGACACATTTTCCACAGATTGAGACTCCCCTGACCATGTTCCCACTACTCCCAGCTTCTTCCTGCCATTAGATGTTCCACACACTGGCCATGGCTCTCCTGCAGGACCTGAGCAAGAGCTTTTCAAGTAGCCAATTTTCTCCTTAGCAGCACAGCATTGTAACATGGTGTTTTCTAAGGCGAATTGAGGAACTGTATACAAATGTAATATATGTATTAAAAATGTTAGAACCGTGAACTCAAACACTTTAAAGTTAGGAGACTGTAAAATTAGTACTGAGTTTGGAAGTCTTCATTCAGCCCCAGTATCATGGTAAGAGGGATTATTCCATCATTGATTCCTGGGACTTTATTCGTCTCACTTCACGTTGACTGCCTAAAATACAGATGTAGAGTTGAAACATTCTATTTTAGTGGGCAGTAAAAGACTGGCACCACCGTGGGCAACTCATCCATACCATAACAAACATCTAAGGTGTGTGAGTAAACAGGGAATTTAGACCATCGAGTCTGCCCAAGTTAGGGATCCTTCTCTTCTGCTGTAAACATAGGAAATGGGGGAATCTACTCCCATTCTGTCAAGTGCTTTTCAGAATAGCCAGAGAGTTAGAAAGAGGTCCAGTAATTTCATCTCCATTCAACCTGACGGGAATGAACTCATGCTGTTCAACAGACCATAGTATCTTCTAATGTCAAGGCATATCCCAGATTAAAGTGTTCCTATTCATCTTGTAGAATTTAGCCTACCTGCATGACCCCAACAAACACAGAAAAACAGCCAGCAGAAAGACTTTTGGAGGCTTATAAAAAGGATATAAACTTTCACCTTTCTCCCCAGGGCAGGCACTTTTGCATTCCAGTGGGCAGCTGAAGTTAGAAATTTCAGAATAAGTAGGGACGATTTTTATATGTGTAGTTCTTACAGGATTAACCGAAGTGAGGTAGATTGCTTTTTGAGACCTCGGGTCAGTTCAGGGCCTAACCCTATACACAGGGAGGATTTAGACATACTGTAAGGCACCTCCAGTCATTACTAGTTGTGCATACTGACTTCCTGGTAGTGACCTCCGGGAATTTCATCTTTTTCTACATCTCTGTTCTTAGACTCTTCTTCCTGTATTTCTCTTAGAGTGGAAATGCTGTCTGAAAGATTTTTTTTTTTAATGGCGTTGCAGTCTCTTCCTACCACTGAAGTAACAATGCCTCAAGCTTCGCTGGAATATGCAGGAAATGCTAATCTAGAGGCAAACATTTGTGTGCATCACTAACAGCCCATCCTGAAGCTCCAGCACCAAACACCTGCAAAATTTAGGGAATCTGATTTCCAAATGTGATTTATTTTGAACCCTTGATCCTAGCATCACTGAAATAGATAGTGAAGGAGTACAGACTCTGGAGACTCTGAGTTGAGATGTCTGTACCAGCCAGCTGGTAGAGGGTGGAAAATAAAGTGTATTGAGCCTGAACTTGACAAGTGAGTTAAGGTACTCTGCTATCTTTCTAATGTCCTCTGAACATCCCAAATCCCTTTTCTGGAGTCTGTAACTTGTAGTGCTTTACAGCTACACTAAAATTCTTTTCTCTGGGATAAATAAAAATCAAGCAGACAAAAACAGCGTTTCAAAGGCTGTGGGGGCTTTTGTGTGCAGGGTGAAGAGATTAGGTCAAATCTTTTCTATGTCTAAAATTTTTAAGATGTTCATATACCACCATTTTTACTGCAACCCTCTCTACTTCCCACACTAAGTAGTTTGTAGAAAGACTGGTTTCTGTCTTCTCTCTTTGTCGCGTGGAAGCAAATTTTATGTATATTTGTTTAAATATATGGATTTCACATGTTGTAGTTACGCATTTCTGAAAAGAGCATTCCCATTTCCCTA
>NW_010419471.1:14701-26578 GCF_000710305.1 Buceros rhinoceros silvestris | reverse complement strand
CTACATTTTGCTTGTCTTTTCTTGCTTTCTGCTCTGAAGACAAAAATAAAATAAAACTTTTCTCTGGTAAGGAGAATTTTAAAATTGTGTCACTGTCTCCATTTACCCCATATTTGGGGTTAAACTACAGCAGTTGTTCTATCAATCACCCAACGATTCCTCCCCAGCCAAGAACGGGGATCCAGAAAAGGAAAGGAGATCCATGGGTTGAAATGAAACCAATTTAATGAAAAAGAAAAAACTAATGTTAATACTGATGCCAATATCAAGTTTGCCAAGTTGTACTCAGCCCAGTGAATGCACGGTGGTCACGATAAGTGGGAAAGCAACCCTTTGGAGGAGAATGATGAGCAAGCCCTTCCAGGGATGGGGATGGGAAGCAGGAGTGGGATGTGTCCTCATCCTCAGCAAACTTTGCCCTTTACAATGAGCATGATTTTATGGTATGGGATACACCTGTAAACAGCTCAGGTCAGCTGCCCTGCCTTTTGCCCCTCCCAGTTTAAGCTCCTGGCTGACTCAAAACTGCTACCAGCCTGCATGTCATGGCTGAACTATGATTCTGCCCCAACAAAATAATGACAGTCTGTCACTGTATAAAGAAACGCCAATGATGTGTGACTACTCCAAGGAAACTAAACAAAGTCATTTATTTCATTACCGCGTTAAGTGCAAATCCACATTTTAACAATGTTTCCTGTCTTCCACACAAACAATCTTGCACAGTGGAAAAAGATGTTGTTGTAGTCTCTATCCATACTAATAAACTAAATAGGACCTGTACATGAATTCAAGCCTTTGCACATGATTATCCACAGATAATCCAGGTTCGAAGAAAAACTCTCGTGACAGTCCATTACACAGTTTTGGCCAGGATCAATTTCCCAAATACTGGCCGAATAATTTCCCAATTAATAACACTTTCCCAAAGAATGGCTGAACTCTTTCCAGCACATCTTCCTGGCAGCCAGCCTAGCAGTACAGCAAGTGGAATATCTACTTTGAATCTCAACAAGCTTTTCTTTTAATAGTCCTGGCAATTAGGAGATAGCGTAGAAATCCCAGGTTTAGTCCTAAGTGTGCCCACATACTCAGTGGATGTTAAAAATCCATTGGAAGAATGTTGTGAAAAGTGTCTGATTATTTGTCAGGAGTGTGAAAATGTCATTTAGTACGATAGGAACAGGACAACAAACCAATGTCTTGTCCTGGAACTCCCTGTGGCTTTGGAAAATTATACCCTATACTCAGGGTAATTTTATTTAATCAGCAAACCTGCCTGCATGAATTCACTATGGCCAGAGTGCACACCTCAGGGCATTCGGATCCCGTGTATCAAGCATACCCCTGGGCTGGTATTCTGACAGGTACACTGGAGCAGGCAGGTCTGTCCCTTGGAGGCCTGGAGCCACCTTTGTAGCTACGGATCACAGCTTGCAGAGCTTGGATGCAGGCTAGAAACTGCTTCTTCAGTGCAGCAAGGTCTTTGGACCAGGTTTTTCTCAGCAGTAAAGAACTACCTAGGCTTAGCTATTTCAATTTGTACTTTTGAAGTAATAGCATGCATCTTACTGCTATGAGGCTTAATTTACCTGGAACTTTGATTGCTTTGAGTGGAAAATTCAACAAAGGAATATTTTATCCCAAGCATACGAAACACTGAAGAACTAATGTATTAACAGGGAGGTTTGGTTCTCTGTACCCTTGGCAAAGTGACATATAAGGAGCTGAGGCCGAAAACGAGTTGAGAAATATTCTTAATGTTTTTCACAGACGCCTGTCTCTCTTGGCACAAAAACAATGTGTTCTAATTACTGAAAGTATGTGAGAGTATGTGAGTCACTCTTTATTATTAGGACCGAAAGAGGCTAAAGAAACTCTTGTGGAAAGTGCGCTGGGTTTCTCCTAGGCACTGCAGAGCATAAATGTTCCATTTTGTTTCCAGATTTAATTCATCATGCTGCATTTGGTTTTCACTCTGAATCTGTGAAAAAAAAAAAAACAATCTCTGCTCATCTCTGATTTGCTATACAGCAAACAATCCCGGAGAACATATTTGTCTCTCTGATGGTTTTATTAGTCTTGATGCATTTCTCTCCCTTCTGGTTTCCCTGGATTTTTTTACTCACCCTCAAACTAGCCTTATAATTTCAATTGTAGAAACCTTCTAAGATTTTAACAATGTTTGACAAGAATTGCCATGGGGCACGAGGTAAGGGGCAGTGTCCTTTCGGAATGAACATGATGATCATAATTGCTTCAGTGGTGACTTTTTCAGAACTAATTGGGGCTTTTTAAATTATTCCACCTGTTAAAGGCTTTTTATTGAAATGAAAATAAGTACTTCTAACAAATAACACCATAAAAATGTAAAGTAGAGGAAATACAGAGGCTGTGTGTACTTACCACACTTAGGTGTTTTATTCACATGCCGGTCGGCAGACTTTTCACTTGAACTCCCCACTGGAAAGGTGACATTGGGAATAGCTGAATGAACTCAGAATTTTTCCTGTGCAGCCCAATTACAGAACACCTGTGCTAAATCACTCTGTGCTGATTCACTGCGATCATTCATAAAGCTCAAGAGCCCTCAAAATGTCTCTTTCCTCATCTGTAGTGAGGTGGTGATGGTGGGCAAGAGGCTTCAGTATGAAACGCGAAAGATTGCTCGTTCAGATCCTCCTAAAAGGGCTTTTATTTTATTTCATTTTCATAACAGCATTTGCCAAGAACACCTGGGCTACTCCACTTGTCTGTCATATATAATTTATTTTTGCGTCAATTTTTAACACCCTTGAAAGAAGACAAGAGCTGCTACTGGCATAATGGTACATCATAGTTCCAAGTCAGTCCAAATGTTGATGGTGCTCCTGCAGCAGAACAAATCCATCTTTTTCCCATTGCTTCTTCCTAGAGAATCTTCCTCTGGATTTGTACTCATAGGATGGAGCTCTAAGCTGCCACGTATAAGGGCTAATGTCTTACTTCAGCCAGCTGATCTGTAAAGGCCTGTTTGCAAACAGAGAATGTGAACTCTTTGGAGAATCACTTACACCTCACAACACACCTGTACTGCATCCATCCTAGAACAAAGAGAGTTTTATATATCTCATGATGGAGAGAACGTGGCCTCACATTTCTGTCTGTAGACGAGTGTTTTTTATCATTTCCCCCCCGCCCCCCACGTTGTGAAACCCTAAAAATTTTCCACTACAACAAATCTGTGCTGACAATACAATCTTCACCTACTTTTTCATAACATCCTTGCAATTAGCCCACACCTCCTGCAAATCAGAAATTGAAACCCACTATTTCTTTGTACTCCAGGATATTTTTTCTTCACTCCAGAAAGCATCTTAAGTTTCTTGCAGGGAATATCCCCCATAAAACAGAATTCAGCTTTGAAGCGTGCCATGCTTCATGCTGTTCCTAGACATTCATAGAGATTAAAAAGTAAAATAAGATGCTGAAAGAAGAACCGTGTTTACTGCGTGTTACTTGATCAAGTAAGGCTATATCTGCAGCAATAAATATTGCCACTCAGGAAAGAAAATCCCATATCACAGGCCAAGTAGTACAGAACAGGTATGTTCACGTCATTCATAACACATGACTAGTTCAAGTGAACAATCCACATACACCGTGACACGGAATTTGGTTTAGATCCTAAACTGTTCTAAAAACAGTTACTACTTTGCAAGTGATTTTCAGTTGAAGGTTATCCAGACAAGGGAAGAACAATATCACAACCTGATGGACTGGTATATTTACAGCATAGAATCAAGGAGGAGACTGTGGAAGTGCTTGAGAACGTGAAGTTTGCTTGAGTAATATTAGAAGACACCACAGGGCACAGAACCAACACACGTCCCAGTTTCAGCCATGTGGCTAGCATGAGAGGTCGCCAGAGCAAACTACCCCAAGTAAGAATAACAGAATCATTTAGGTTGTTAGAGACTTTCATCTCTTGTCTTCTAATCCAACTCCCTGCCCAAGAAGAGTCAACTACAGTACATGTCCCCGGATTGTGTCCAGTCAGGTTTTGATTACAGCCACAGATGGAGACTCTACAACTTCTCTGGATAGCCTGATTCAGGGTTTGACCACCCTCACAGCAAAAATGTGGTTTCCTCTGTTCAGATGCAGTTTCATATTTTTTAAATTTGTGCCCACTGCCTTTTATTCTATTAGTAGGCAATGTTCAGCAGAGTCTTCTCTTCATTCCCTTTCATCAGTTATTTGTACACATTGGTAAGATTCACCTTAGCTTTCTATTCTCCAGGCCTAGGAGACTGCTGGCTTTCTTTACCATCAGGTTACCTTGCAGGCTCATGAGCAGCTTGCTGTCCACCAGGGCCCCGAGGTCCTTCTCTTTAGAGCATGCTCACAGCCAGTCAGCCCATTTCTCCAGCCTGTTCAGGTCCTTCTACATGGCAGCACCCCATCTGGTGTATTAGCCACACTCCTCTCAGTTTTATACTACCTACAAATCTGCTAAAAGTCCACTCTGTCTCATTATTCAGGCCATTAATGAAGATATTAAGCAGTACTTGCTCCCCATATTAAGCCCTGGGGTATACCACTAGTGACTTTGTGATTTTGTGACTAGTGATTTTGTGTCAATGATCACAGTCTTCTGAATGCCTGGCTCTTATACACGCCTCCCCTAGCATGGGCTTAAAGTATATTTGACCGTTCCCAATCAGTGATCAGCTAGAACAAAGGCTGCAGACACCCTTTGATCGAGGACAGCTGACATATTGTGTTAAACTGATAGACCTACCATTACCTTACCCTTATCCTTAACTAACAGCAGCAGACACTCTCCCATTCCTCTGAGAGTTCCCAGATCCCAGACAAAGTGCACAGAAGCTCAAGAAGATCTCAAAGAAGCAGAGCCCAGAAACTGCTGCACAAACTGGAACATCTGGTAGATGCACTCTGAACCTGACTCTTATATGGACCCAAAACAGGGGTTCGTTTGAGAGAAACTTTAGAATAGAACTCAGGAATTAAATTACTTCCAGGCAGTATTGACTATCAGTGAACCAGGAGCCACGTGTGAATGTTGGAGTTACATTATCTGACATTGGAGACACACCTCATGTTTTCCAGGAACAAAGTAGTAATGGTCAGTCTAAGAGTGCAGAAGGCATGAACGATGTAATCACACTGCAAGGCAAGCCAGTGCCTGCTATTAGGTCCTTTTCTTGTTCCCCTCTATCTGTAGCCTTTATTTATTAGTTTTGGTCACAGATCTGATACTTTGTCAATAGTAGGGACACCTAGGAATGGAAATCTTGCTCCCACTGAAAGCTATGTCAAAATTCCCAATGAATTCTGGAGTTCAGTGTCAGGCTATACCACTGCATTGAAGGGATTACTTTTTTTCTGCTCTACTTGTATTGTTATACTGCATCCATCACTGTGGAATCTCAAATCCCTGACATGAATATGGATAAATTAATTCTGAAGATGTTTTTCAGAGCAATGAACTGAAAACAAAAGGCCCAAGAGTTTTTGGAGGCAGACGGCAGAGGCAGATTTTCCGTTTTGTGCCCTCAGGAAAACAAGAATTCAGAATTCTATGGCATGCTTTGGAAAGACAATATTTAGGGTAGGATATGTGTGCTTTGACTTTAGCCATCAATAATTCAGTGATGATAACCCAAGTTAGTAATAGGTGATCAGACTACTGTCGAAGGAAAGTGACAGACAAGTTAATAGGAAATTCAACTTTTCCACAGATAAGCATGGAAAATTTGAGAGATGAATAACTATGTGGAGACATTTTTCTTTCCTGAATATAACAAGAAGACATACAGGTAGCATAGACCAGACACCTGCATTTTAGAAAACTAAGTGAAATTAATGTGATTTGGAGAGCTAGCCACGTAGTCCCATAGGTTTTGTTTTCAATACATCTTACAAAGCATTCCTGGTCAATATTTGATTGGATGACTGCTACGGATCACAGGAACTGCAAAATACAGAATTAGTATTAAAAAGACTCTTCATGAATCATCACTGAAACACCACACTGAGTTGCTAGATGCCAGATACTCTGTTTAAGATGAGCCATAAAGCACAGCCAATGACCTTTTATGCCCAATAAAAATCCTGTGTCCTCTTCACAAAAGTTGAGAAGTTGGCTCCAGTGGCTTTGTTTTCTTCCAGCTGAGTAACTGCATGCTACATGCTGCCTTTTCCTGCGCTGGAGAAGACACTGCTTGCATAACATCGTTGTGCTTTTGTTACAGGCTGCTGCACTTCAATGTTAGTAATCTTTACAGAATATGTCCTGCAGTAAAATCTGCAGTCCAAGAGAAGAAAGAAAACCGTAGACTCAACAAGAGGTATTTCTTTTTTTGTTATTCTACTAGATGGAGAAGCCTTGAGTGGTTTACTCTGGAAACCGTCTCCCAAATCTACTGGTCTCTGGAGTCTATATCTGCAGACTTGACTAATCACATTTGTAAGCTGTTTATTTCCTTCCCAGCTCCTCCAGAAGCAAGGCTGCTCTTGGACACATGCCTATCACGGGTCCCAGTGACGCCGACATCAGTTAGTAGTGCTTTTACGAGTATCAACCCCAGCATAAACTTTGAAATTTTAGAAATCTCTTATGCCTAGAGGGTAATAAAAGACCAGTTTTCTCCAACATAATGTCTGTTCACCTCCTCCATGAAAATCCTATTGCCTCTTGACTGTCTCGGATGCGAAGGAGAGTATCTGGGAAGCGAGAGGAATATCGTGGAGACTGTCAAGAAAACCTTGCATTCTCTTTTCTCCCTCCTCGAGCTGGTTAACAGTGAAGAGGGGATTTTGTGATTTTTTTCCAGGATCTATGGCTGAAAGAAACCCTCACAGAAATGTCACTCAGTCATTAAGGCCTGCAATTCCCCCGTGTTTGAAATTATATCAAATTAATATAGGCTTTAGCCATGTCTGAAAGGTGTTCATCCAATATTTAAGCTTTCAAAGTGATTATAAGGTTGGACAGGGTTCTTTGGCTTCTGGCTCTAAGAACCAGAAATACCACTGTATAATTTGAGAAAGAAAATGTTCTGATACATAAACTCCAGGCACATGTCTGTCTTTGAATAATATATCAAGGATCTCAGGATAAAATCTTTTAATACTTTAACCATCAACTCAGAATCTTTCATTGTGGATATCTGGCAAAAAAGAGATAGGGGCAGGATTGGTGTTCAGATACACCTTTGTAGCCAACGATGTTAAAGCCACCTAAACAGATATAAACCATGGCTAGTGAGATTCCTATCTCAGCTCTGGACTGGTGGCAGCTTAACACAGAGAAATCTGGTTATTGGGAGAAAAAACAGCACAGGTCAGTGAGCAAAACACTAATCTGAGAACTGGAAAATCTGGGCTGTATTCTCAGGCCCATCAAGGGCCTATTTTCCAACATTCCTGTTTTCCTTCTTTCATCTTGCACAATTTCTCTATTTAGGTGGTAGAACAGAATTGAAGAGAGCACATCTGTGCCTGTGAGCAATGTCTGCTCCCTCAGCTAATTGTACTTTGTCTAGCATAAAATGAACATGGAGTCCTGGAGAAAAAGACCAGCAAGTTGCACTGAAAAGTGAGGTAGAGGGTCCTTCGTCAGCTCCATCTCCTGCTCTGGGCCCATGAGTTTTACATTGCTGACCATGTGGTTATTCAGCTTAAGCAGAGGAGTGAAGAAAAGATTATCTCCTATTCCACCCCGCTACCAGATCCACTACACCATAGTTACCTCAGGTTATCACATGGCTGAGTGTAGCAACAATCTGCCACCCACTGAGCAGTTACAGAAGACAAAACTTCAGATGCCCATTACCAAGTACACGACTTAGGCTCTTAAGCCAAGGAGCAGTTTCAGGCTTTGCAACTCAATTATACATAGCAACACATAAAATGTTTTATGCTTTACTTAAAAAAAAAAAAAAGGCTTGGCCTAGAAACCTAATTTCATGCACTTCCTTTTGGGTATTTCCTGTTAGATTGTAGAGTAAAATTATCTAGTATGCTGGCCTTAGTATTCCCCTTCCACTGTCCTTCATCGCCATAAATCTGTTGAAGGGACAGCCGGTAAAGAAATCGGATGGATGGCACAATCCCACCAAAAATTATAGCAGCACCGTTCAGACAGCAGTGAGCTGGATCATGAAGTAAAAACAACCATCAAGAGTGAAACTTCTTATAACAGCTCCTCTGCCAAAGCGAACAAATCTTACGATTGCACTGTGAGCACAGCTTTTGGAAACATCAGCACCAAGAAAACAGAGAAGGCAAAGGAATCAGATGACCTATGTATCTTCATAAGGGTGAAAAAATTATTTCCAGAAAGTTAATTGTTCTGCTGTATGTAAATCACTGACTGTTGCCAAATACATTTATATTATTCATATTTACATTTATATTATTTTCCATAGGAATTTCATTCTTTTAAACTCAGGAGTTCATTCAATCCTGAAGTTAAATATTTCATTTCAGATTCAAGCTTCCTTTGGAATGAAAGTGGAAGTCTAAAGCAGAATAATTCATCTTGAATTAAAATAATATAGCATTCCCTGAATGTCTTTTGCTGCTTTTTACATCTGAAGCTACTAAAACTGAGACAACTGAGAAAAATATTTTAGTGTTGACAAAGCTTTATCTCTTTTTTTTCCTCTCCTGAAAAATGGATTCGATTAATAGATACTGGCTAGTTTTATTAGGACTACACACAGCTATGAAGGTCTACCCACAGGTACCTGTGAAAAATTGATTCATATTGCTCAGCTGTATATCTGGAATTTGTGACTGATGTGTACAGAGCAAAAAATTACTTGAGAATTTCCCCTTAACAGGCACAGAAGCTCTTCTCTATCCTCAGATACTGTTAATGTGCTTCTTGTAAGATACGTAACAGCAATTCAAGCACTTCCAAAATAATCCATCTTTGTTTAGGGACCACCCTGTCTTGTCAGGTTAACAGGATCTCAGCTTTACCCCTAAAAAAAAAAAAGGCTAAAGAGGCAACTGATCCTCAAAACCAGAGAGGAGAGAGACAGAGACTACTGATTGTTTAGGTCCCAGTACTGTTTCCTACTATTTTTTAGGTGACTCCAACTGATTTCAGCAAGTCCTGAAAAAAGCATTGCGAGATCTGGTAGTAAAACAGACAACAATAAATAATTTCTAGGTGTGACTAGACTCCAAGAGTTGAAGAAGTCTTTCTAAGAGTAGTCAGTAGCATAAGCCATTTTTCCCATATGAAATAGCAGTTTGTTTGCTTGTTTGTAATAGCCTGGTTTGCTTGTTTTTCTGTATTTATTAAGATCGGTGGTTACAGTTAGGTTTTGGAAATGGAGTAATGGACACTTTGTGAAATAAAGGCTGAACTCCCAAAGTTCTTCAAACAATGGCTCTATTGTAACAAATTTTCCAGTGCTGCAACTGCTGAGAGGTGACCCTTCATTTGTATTTGAATAAATTTATCCAGAAATGACATGAAAAGAGCAAATAATGGTTGATGGAGAGCAAATGCATTAGACAAACTCTCCCACAACTACACATACTAGTACCTTTCGAGACCAAAGGGATTTAATACACAGATGCTAAATAGTCTGACGTGTGTGCAAGCTGACAAGGATTTTCAAGCTTCAAGTACCGTACTAAATAATTTTCTATTTAATGCAACATTTCTGCTCCTGAACTTTGCTTTATGCTATTGTTTGCTAGAGGACTACTGGTAGCTTCAGGGCTAAAGCACTTCTGAGACTGCAAAGTGCCATTTACCAATACTGGTTGAAAGAGAGAAGATAAAATTAGAGGCTGAGATGACTTCACTTGTACAGGTGAAGTCACAATTCGGCCCTAGAGGCAGATACTCTGGAACAAAATCGACCAACAGAAAATGTTACTGAGCTGCATTTCGATCATAATTTTGCCGCAGTCAGTACTGTAAACACCAAGCACACAGATGGCAAAGCATCAGTGTCAGCTGTGAATGCTGTCTGTAAGCTATTGGAAACATTCATTTTCTCGTTCCTCCTTCCACCCTGGTGTACCTCTGCTGCCACAAAGCTGACACAGGCCTGCAGGATGGGAATCAAATTCACGGTGGAAACCTTAGGGAGCTCTAGTCTCTAACCACAGGGTGGGAGAAGGCTTGCTACATGCTAAAATCCAAGTCAAAAGAGGGAATTATTTCACGTTTTCACTTGTAAAGAGGATAGCTCTTTGGCGAAAGGCAGACTGGACAAATGCTTTGTAAGACACAGCTGCAGTGAACCATCAGACAGTGAGTTTCCTAGGGGCACTGGAGGCAGATACGTATGGGAACCTCAGATGAGAAAAGGCAGCCTTGGAGACTGGTGCTGCTAAGAGCTGCTGTAAATGAACCACGACGTTACATTTGTTATGAGGCTCTTCTGTTGTTCTCATAGCTGGTGAGATGTCTTGTTGCCCCCCTTAGGAAGGAGCAGAACTGCTCCCTATCTATTTTCAGTTTGAAGTCACTTTGGTCAATGAAATGGTCAACGAACCCTTCAAAAGCCAAGCTTGTCACTCTCTGTCTGCAATGGTGTTTCCTTTCATCCCTCATGGAAAAAACCAGCATGCTTGTCCTGAAGCTTTACAAAAATGAGCACTGCTGGCACCACAGCTGTGTTTGCTTGGTTAGCCAAGGGACTTCATAGCATGGCATACAAGCAGTAACAGGTCTTAATCTTACTCAGCATAGAAATTGTGAATAATGTCAGCCAGACGTTTATGAATCCAATCAAAATTAGCCTAGAGACAGCAGTCTGTTATCTGCTTGCCAGTAAATCTACTCTTTGAACAGGAAACAAATTACTGTGTTAATGGTACCATATTTTTTTGCCATTTTTTTGTTAAATCTTTCCTTTCCACAAAGGAATAGGTTGACTGTTCAAGATAAAACAAGCTTGCAGCAGGTGCTGCAAAATATGTAGTGCAAACCAACAGCCAAAGCTGCCTCTGTGGGCATACAAATGCACCTTAGCACAAGCAGCAGCACTAAAGTTCATTTAAGGACCTGACTGTAGTCAGAGAACAAATTTCAAAAGGAAAGGTAGACACCTGTGAAATGTCCTTTCACACCATCATACAATCTGCTCAGAGGAAAACAAACGGATCATCAGGGAACTTTCCACAGTTTTCTTTGCTTGACACCATATAGAAGTGGCGTTGGAGGGTTGACATCTATAACCAGGCTTATGCCCCACTGCTATTGACTGGCTTGAACTAATCAGCCCCTGAACCCTAAGTATAAACATGCACTTGGACTCTGCACAAAAATAAGTAAAAAGAACTGGCATAGGCTCAGGTGTGAGCTCTGCTATGACATGCTGAAGTAGAGAAGGACGAGGCTTATTTTGATGCAAACCCACCCAGTCTTCACTGCTGTTATCTCTTGTCATTTTTGTCTAGCAACTTATCCAGCATCTTTCCAAAGTGTCTGTGTTTGTGGTATGTTGCTTGCTCTTTAAGCCAGCATTTTGCTTTATTTTGAGGTGTTTTCAGGTGTGAAAGGAAGGAGATGGATCAAAGGGAGTTCTTTGCCACTGTGAAACAGAATCTATTATCTTTGGTGCAGTTTTTTTGTTTTAGTGAGATTATTCTTCTCAACAATGCAGTCATAAATGAAACAACTATACAAATAGGACAATGCATTGCACTTCTGAGACCAAAATAAGCAGCAGAAGGGGATTTATCTCAGCCTGGAGAAGCTTTGTTGCTGAGGGGAATAAACGTACTTTTCAGTATCTAGATGTTACGTGAAGTTTTTTTGCAAAATACTCTTCCACATGCTGTAGCTCCACTCATCCTTTACTGTAGTGTGCTAGCAACAAAGCTTACTGCTTT
>NW_010419471.1:0-14622 GCF_000710305.1 Buceros rhinoceros silvestris | reverse complement strand
CAGCAGGAGTGAAGCTTATGATGATGCAAACTTTTCAGATCCGGTCATTAATCTAGCATCTGGAAGCCTGTTAATCAGAGCTACAAGGTTACTTTAACACTCCCAATGGCTTAAACTCCTCAGCAAGACTTTCCATTTTGTGAAACGATTACTTACTGACTCTGTTACACAAAGAAAGAAGCTGAAATTTGTTACTGATTGTGCTCTCAGCAGTCATGCAGTTATAAAGCAACACACCTGGAAATCTTTTGTCTGAAGTGCAACACAATGAAGGTACTAAGTCGCCTATTACAGCTCCCTTCAGTCCCAGCTTGTGTTAAATTTTTAAGGTTATTGAACAGGCCATTTGAGACAATGTTAGCACTAATTTTAAAAATCTTTAGAGCCTTCGTCTTGAATGCCAGCAGGCTCATTTGAGCCAGAGAAAGTATTGAGATCACTTATAATCTCCTAAGGATGGACAAAACCCCATGCATTTATGTTCATTCTTCCAAAGCTGCCTTTGGAATGAGCCTTTGTTATCATTTAACTACAAGGCTAATCAAACACAAGGAGGCAGAATAAAGGCTGTTTCTGGATGTTACTGTAGTATGATATGTAAGAAATGTATTTTATATACGTTGAAAGAAATAATGAAAAAATGTAGGCTGATTTTTCCGAAGCCAAACTAAAATTAGGATTTGTGGGCTAATCTAAACAAGACAGAGAAGTTGAGTGCGGTAGAAGGGAAATTTCCCCTGAAGGCATTTCCCAGATCCACTTGAGCTTTGTTAAATAAAAGAGATTTTTTTTTCTTTTAACTTAGTAAACATTCACTCATGTCCTGATCCAATGATTTCAGGGATACCTTCAGACACCTTGCTCCTCTAGGTCACAAGTGGTCTCAGAAACCACCAGCATTTCTTCACCTTTACATCTGATTACAGACATACATTTTGGGCACTGGAGAAATCATGCTCCTAACTCTAACAAGAATGAGTTATTCTGAGAAAAAAAACAGCACTGCCAACAACAACAACAACAAATTTAACCATGAAACACATTCTTGTAAATTGTCCCTGTTCAAAAAAATTGTCTTAGGCTCAATCCACAGCCATTCTTAAAGCAAAGTAAGTATCTCTAGAGACAAATGGTTATCCGTGTATTGTTTCCCCAAAGCTATTGTCTCTGGCTTTTGCATCAAGTGTTTTTATCTTCTGGCAGTTCAGGCACTCTAAG
Source organism: Buceros rhinoceros silvestris (assembly GCF_000710305.1). Taxonomy (NCBI): domain Eukaryota; kingdom Metazoa; phylum Chordata; class Aves; order Bucerotiformes; family Bucerotidae; genus Buceros; species Buceros rhinoceros. The sequence continues at coordinate 13,404 of NW_010419471.1, read as the reverse complement.
CAAGGAACACTATTCAGAAAGCAGCTTTGAATAAGTTCTAGTCACATTCCCCTGCGTCATCACTCCACACTTTCCTTCCTCTGACTGCTTGTCCCTCGTCCTGAGAGAAAATCTTTGCCATAGAGTGTTGCACCTTGACAGGTGGAGACAGGACTCTGGGACACTTACAGCATCTTTAAGAAGTAGAAATGAGCATTGGATTGAAAATATTTTAATAAAAACGATGGAATTTTAAATGCAAAAATACATTTTTATTAGATGAACAAATGCTGCCTTTAGCTGTCTTCTCTTTGAGAAGCAAAACCCCCAAATGTCTTCCTCTTCAGAAATCATAAAAAGGGAGCCTAAAGGAAAGACAAGGAAGGACTCTTTATCAGGGAGGGTGGTGATAGGATGAGGGGTAATACTTTGAGACTGAAAGAGAATAGATTTAGGTTAGACATGAGGAAGAAATTCTTTACAGTGAGGTTGGTGAGACACTGGAAGAGGTTGCCCAGAAAAGTTGTGGATGACCCATCCTGGAAATGTTCAAGGCCAGGCTGGATGGGGTTTTAAGTAATGTGGTCTAGTGGAAAGTGTCTCTGCCTATGGCAGGGTACGGGAACTAGGTAATTTTAAGTTCCCTTCCAATCCAAACAATTCTATGATTCTATGTGAGCCAGTCATGCCAAATTCCTGTTATAGTCACTGGGAAGAAGTAGAGCCAGTCAGATCCATCTGACTGGTTTTAGGACAAAATTAATCACACTCTATAATTTGCATTTACTTCTCACTGTGTGCAGAGGAAGCCAAGAAAATTCATTCAAATGTATATGTCTACATCTGGTCAAATGAACCCCTATAAAATTGTCCAGTGAGATCAGTGGGCAGAAATGACTCCCAAATCTGTACTGAGATTAATGAAGAATTGTAATATTTCTACTGTTGTGTAAGGAGTGTATAAGGGGAGTATTACATTATATGGTCAAAAATTACAAGAAGGTTACTGGTTCTTTATTAAAATCTAGAGGACAATAATCCATTTTGCAGTCACCAGTGTCTCCCTCCATTTGATTCATATACATTTGCGATTCAAACCCACTTAATGCAATCCCAGGCACAGTCTTTTCTGCATCTCTCATCTCCCTGTGGTGTTGTTCTTCCTTTGTTACAATCTATTATGGACAAATGATGGTTAGAGAGGCCTTCATAGCTAACTAGAAACACACACAGAGACTGGAGTCGGCCCTGGGAAAGTTGCCTTGCACATAATTAACAGAGGAGCAGGGCTGCCATCCTCCCTGTCTGACAGTTTAGATTGAGGAATTTAGTTCTTTTATCCGAACATATGCCAAAGACAAGGAATTTGCCAAGCCCCACTCAGGATATAGGGAAAAATACACAGAAGGGACATTTTCGCACCACTTCAGATGTCTTCTTGCTAGGCAGTTCAACTGAGAATTGGTACGTCTTTTAGTGGATCACATATATGCCTTTGGGTGGCAAAATCAGCTCACCTAAACTGGTGCTGAGTCACAGAGAAATAACATGGCTTTCCTGTGGCTCTACAAACTTCCTCTAGTTACCTACTCAGTGCAGCTTATGGAGTAGGGTACTGGATGAAATCCCCTACTCTCTGCGCAAGTATCTGGATGCTGAAACCCAGGTAGATCCAGGCCACGTAGTTTTATGTCGTACAGTTTCTTTCTTACAAAGCCATCCTGCACTACCTCTACAGAAGTGTAATTAAAAGTAATTTCTTCTACAGTTATGCCATATGTAGCAAAACATGAGGCCAATTCTATGTCCCACTTCATCATTTCCCACAGATTTTGGGTAGAAATTCAACACCTGGCCTAGGTCTATTTCCGTGTGGGAGTCTTATTTTTTGAAAATGTATTTGGTACAATTTTTGTGTTGATTCCAAGACATGTTCTTGAGTGTGCTGAGCCATTAATGTCTTCGTCTTTTGGTTTTAGTACTTTACAGCGACAGCATATGCTTAGAAAATTGTGTTCATAGCATTGGATCCATTGCATCTGCTTCTTCTGATGCATTATGCTTTTCTAGTTCATTGCACTCTTTAAATTAAAAGAAAAGCCAAGAAATCTGATCTCATGCTTGACAATAATCAGAAAAAAAAAAAAGGAAATTATGCTTCCATGTAATTATAGGAACTTGTTTGTACACAAGAAGTAGAATAGAAAAGTTGCTCAGATTCTCTGAATGATCGTTGCTTATCTCTGTAATTCAACTAAAAAAAACACCTAAATAAGGAGACAATGTATTATTAAATTATGGTTGAGATTAACATCATTGCAAAACAGTTATTATAGGAGGCAGGGTAGCCAAGTCAACGGCAATGTACTGCAGGCTGCTTTATCTTTTCTCTGCTCAAATTTGCGGTGCTATAGCCACTTCTTGCACAGCAAAAAGCATATCAGCAGCCACCCACAAGACTCTGATCATGTGGAAAACACATTCCAGAGAACTTTGACTTCCCCCCCATATAGGATTTACCCAGAGTTCTGCTGGTCCAGAAGATATCACTTGATAAGCAATTTCCAAGTTACTCACCCTGGGTCTTTAAGCTATGCCCTTTCGGCTTCAATTTATCCCATGTAGTGTGGGGCACTTAAGATGCTGACACTCTGACTTGCCCTTTGAAGGCACCCATATCTCCCCATTGGCTATGCTCCAAGGCACTTTTTTACTCAACTTTGTGTTTTATCTGTATATTGGATAAGATCAATGGGAGAATATAGTAATTGATCTGTAGGTAAAACAAGACAAGATGGGGTTTAGACTGGAAATATCAAGCATCATGGTCAAAATACATAATACAAGTGCTTATCAAGAAATATTTTATGGATGACTTTTTGTTCCAGAGATACAAGGTTATACCAGATTCGTTCCATCTAGATTCTGGATTAGTTAGCTACTATAAAACATTTATGCATACTTTGTCTACATCACTGGAAAATCAGAGGTAGCTTGATGGAACAACTCATTCTACTGTAACAGAAACCTGCCTTAAAAAAGAGATGGATAGCTCTCTGGAGCATACTTTATCTTCTTTTTCCTCTCTCCTATCTACAAAGGAAGCCTAAGAAAGATACTCAGCTGCCCACATCCCATTCCAGAAACCCTAGAGTATCTAGGACATCCATAAGTGACTGGCAGGTCTGACACAGGTTCTACAGGTATTCTTCTGTCACAGCAGAGAGAAACAAGCCAAAATATCTTAGATCATCTCAATCACAAAAAACATTTTGTATGTGGCTAGATGAGCCCACCCTATACAAGTGATTACCTTTGACTAGATTTCTACCTTTAAATGGCTAAATTTAGGTGAGGTTAATCCTGCCACCGGTGCTCAGTTTGGGTGTCTTGGGCTGGACTTGGTTGCTCACATCATCTAGTATCTTTTAAGATGCTTTAGACTATCCTGTTGACACCAGGACAGAAATCTTATGTAGGTGCTGCATTGTATCTACTAACCAATATATCTAATTATACTAGACATTCATGTGTCAGCAACCAACTCAAGCCAATGCCTACACTGTCTGTTTAAAAGATTCAGTCCTCTGCTATCCAGATCTACCAAATTTGGCTCTATTTCAAAGAGAAGTAGCCATGCATAAAAACTAGACATCTATTCTGCTTACAACCAGGCCACATTTCCTGTAATATTCCATCTTTTCAACACTGGGAGTGTTTGTGTAGCCTATAATTTCTGCCAAAATCCATAAAGAGCTATGTTTTTACATTCGCTTACTGCAATTCAAAATGTTTTTGTGATGCATTATGCTTCCCAAGCTGTGATTCAGCTTGAAATATCAGGACACAAGTATACTTGGATCACAATGGCAGGAAGTGGTCCTGAGTATGTCTGCAAGCAGAATTTCCATTACACTTAATTTATGTATTAATGGAAGTAGAGAGGGACAAAAACCAGAGACATCCCAACAATGAATGAGAAAACGAATACTGGTTACAAGAGCCATGCTGTGGCTGAGGAAACAGAAAAGGGGATCCAGACAAGGAACAAAGAGCAAAATGTTGTACTACAGGGGGAGTTTTAAAGTGTATAAATGAGTGACAGGTAGTAACAATGTAAACATCTACTGTAGTAAAAAGAGGGCATATGTGTTTCTACAGGGAGGCAGAACGGTGCACAGTAAATTATGCAAAAGATATCTGGCACATCACTGTTGAGTATGGTTGATGTTTAAGTGAATAACTTTAACTTCTAGCTTATGCACTTTTCTTTTGATCAGCATTTCGGAAATACCGCTGGAACACATATATGGCTATTTGAAGTCAAACGCAACAAAAGCATTAGTTTGGAAAGTGCTGTATAAAATGTCATGCACATGCTTACTATTCATAATCACATAAAATTTATAACTAAGAGTACAAGTTCATAGCTAAGAATACACTTTTACTCATGCCTGGCACTCAGGTGCTTTAGTCTGTGAGCGCTGGAAACTTACAGAAGAAACGAAGAATATTTATCCCCAGGAATAATTTGTAGATCTGTCCCTAAGAGGTTAGTCCACAGACTGAAGAAAGGTTATTCAGAATGGTGAGGTTTATTTTAAAAAGACAGAAAGTCAAAAGAGGAAAATATTCCAAAAAACTTTCCATTTGGGAGACCACTAAGCTTAACAACTCTCCCCTAATAAAATATCCTTTTCCTGATGCCTAGTCACAAGCTACATAGATCGAATTCAACCCATGATAGAACTGTCCCAGTTCTATGAACTTGAATTTTTGCAATAACTTCAAGATCATAGTGGGAAACATCTTGGTTCTCAGAGATCCTAAAATCGAAGGACAGATCTTTCAAAGTCACTTAGGAGTTTCTATATCCAGCCATACCACTATGCTAACATCTAAGTGATGCCACTGGCCTTGGACAGCAAAAGAATTTCTTACCCTGTTGATGATTTTAAGATTTCACCATTTTTTTTCCTCTGCTTCCAACTGGTATGTCAACAAAGTTTCTTCTCAATGGTAAAGGGGGAAAAACCAGGAGACAGAGAAAATGCTGTGAAAACTGTTGATCAGCTGCTACCGACCCTACTGCTGCTGCTCTTGAATGTTGTGTCCTCTGAATTTGCCCTGAGGTTGCTGTATCCTGAGCGGATTTATGAACAGTAAATCCACCTTCCTCAGTCCACTGCAGAGTCTCAGGCCCTTCAGTTCCCTTGCAAAAGCCAAGCTCTGTTTCAAAAGCGGAGGCAGTACCGCAGGTGTGAGAACCGACTACCTATTTCCCAGGTGGAAATTTAGTAGAGAAGGAGGACACTTGACAAATTAGTACATTAATTTTTTGCCTTTGGTAATAAGAGGAAAGGAGCATGTGACTATCATGAGATAAAGATGAAGAGTGACCCTTTTAAGTGAGAATTATTTATTAGAGAAAAGAGCAATGAACTATTGCACAAAGAGATAGTCTCTGCATTGATCAACTTCCAAATTTGTTTTTCTTATTTACCAGGGTCCAAATGCTTTTTAATGAATTTTTCTACAGCATCAGAGACATCTAGTGGCTGAAATCATAAAAGAAGGACATGTTCTGACAGGCCCTACTCCTGCCTGAAACCTGGGAGATAAGATGGACCAGTCGTGTCATCCAATAGAGCTGTGGGAAAGGAAATCAATTTTCCTCCTTCTTTTGCCACGTCCAAGATATGGAGCTGGGGAGTGAGAACAGAGGTGGGTGAGTGATGGTACAAGGTACATGTGGACATGGGTACTGAGAGATACTGATATCTCAGCCTGAAGTATAAAGCAATTCAACCAAACCCTGTGAAATGTTATCCTAAATCTTGCTCAGTACCTCTCCTGAATCTCATGTAAAACAAGAAGGGGTGTTTTTTTCACAGCCCTTGCAGTTGCAAACATAGAACATGACTGGAAATATAACTCAGGTCATCAGCTGTTACATGGAAATCAAAGAGGTTTCCAGAAAATCCAAGCAGATAATCTCCTGCCTGCTGCTGAGAAAATCATTCTGTTGCAAACTAAGACCATAACAGGCTGGAATTCAACACTTGGCTGGACAAAAAAGGACAGTTTTCTCCCTACTGCAGTTCTGTTGAAATCAACACATGTATTTGGCCAAGTTCAATTTCAGTAATAACACAAAGGTTCCTGCTTAAAAAACATTGACGTGTAGTACAAATCTTGACTTCTACTATCTGTAGTTAAAAGTTTCTCTTAAAAATGAACTTCCATGCTAGTGAACTTGCAATTCATGATTCCCAGGGAAACCAGAGTTCACAGAGGTGTGGTGCACACCTGTATCTTGTCCCTAAAAGGAAGAGGCATACTGAGATATACATAGCACTTATCAGCCCTACAGTGTAGATGAAACCTACAGCCTCCCCAGGAGGTTTTGCGGTTTAAAGCAGTAGTACATATGGAGATTGTATAGAAAATTAGATAGATACTTCATAAATAGAAGCCCACACTTCTATACATTTTCCTTTAGGCAGTTACAATCAGTCCATTTGGGATGAGATAGAATATCTGTTTTTTTCTGTGGTGTATAAGTTGTGCAAATGTATATATGTGGATTACGGCAGAAGGTGGATGTGTTTTGTTGACTTGCAACATTTTGTTGCTCAGTGTAGACTAGGTGCTCATTTTTCTTGCTGCTTCATCCTGGGGCATGTGCAGCCCTTTGGGGAGAAAAGACAAGGGCACCTTCCCAAAGAGCATCTGAGGATGTTGAGCAAGGAGAAATCTCTGGGATACTGGGTGAATCATGGAAGACACCGGAGAGGAGAGACACAGCCATAAGGGAGCATGCAGTACCCATAGAAAATGAGAAAACACTGAAAAGCTTAGGGAGGAAAAAGCTCTGCCAAGACTTGGAGGAGATGGAAAGCAAGAGATCTTCATAGTTTGTTCCAAAATGCACCCTAATATTGAAGATTCAAAGCCCTCTATGTGTCCTTAGTATGCTCTACTTAAGGGTATAGCGAGGGTGGGCGCACTTTCAGAGTACCCTACACAAGACCAGGGACCTGGTTCTGCCCAGTGTAGTACAAAGCAGAGTGAGCCCATGGTGGAATGAATATAATGGAGCCCACTTCCCCCAGCATAAGCAGATAATTGTGCAAGAGAGGAAATCTGAGACCTGATCCCTTTCAGTCTCTCTGATTAAGCTTTAGGCGTGCACATTATTGGTGCTTTCCAGAGAACAGGGGATAAGATTGCCCTTGGCAGTTTTCCCTTCTTCTTCGTGTACGCTGGTGCAAGCCAAGACGGGAAGCCCATGCATAAACTGCAGAATGATTTGATACATAGAATCTACAGACTAATAATGAGTTCTAAGCTTTTGAATTAATGAGAAATATAATGGATTCCTTCCTAGCATGGGTGCTTTGTTTATTATTTTTACAACCGAGGATTTTGTTTCATCTACCGAAATTATCCTCTAATTGTCTCAGTCTGGTTGCATACAAGCATCTGGTCCAGGTTATCAAATGCAATATATCAGGTATCTATTCACTCTACAGATCAGCCTTCCAGTGGCAAAGATGAAGTAGTCTTCATTCAGAAAGTGTTAAAAAATCACTTGGCTCTGGCATCACCATGGATGTCTCAATCTGTTTCTTCCTTTTTTTCTAAATGCCTCTGTGTTCCTGTCAATACTATTAACTGCCTCTTCACAATAACCGTTATGTTCTGTCATGTCAGTTTTCCAGAGCACCTGTTAAGCTGACCCATCATACTGTAACTCTGAGCCACTTACATTCTATTTTTCTGGCTGGTGACCAAGATGCTCCAATTGATTTTTTTTTCCCCCCTACTAATTCCCGGCAAGATCAATGCACAACTGAAATTCAGTGCCACGCGGCTCTCTCCATCACTGTAATCAGATAGCTGGCTGCAGCATGCAGGAGACACAAGGGCAGCAAACAAAGAATAGGCAGAATTAAAGATAAGGTATATATTATGCTGCAAAATATTTCCATCAGCCAAATGGCTTTGAGTTAACTACACATCGCTGCCTCCTGCAAACTGATGTTCTCACTTCCTACAGGGATTGTACCTCTGTTCATGTACCAAGCAGTTTAATTTCTGTGCTGTTCTGTGTCTGTGTAAGGCATTGTCTTTGTTATCTGTATGTGGGGACACAATTTGGCTATATATAGGTAGAAACTTGCAGATACATGATGCAACATAACACAGTACTTTACCTCTTATTTTGAGCTCTTGATAATAACTCTCATTTTTCAACTCTCCAGTGGCTTCACTTTATCTGTTGTGCTTTGAATCTACCTGAGATACTGCAGGAAACACAATCTAAACTTTTCTACCCAATTTAACTAAGTGACAAAATTGAGGAGACGATGCTGACACTGGTTATTCCTACTTCAAAAAAAGTAAACAAGATGAGCACATGGCTTCAAGCACTGGTGCCTGATCATCCATGCCAGCTAACTGCTGGCCCGCTCCTTGGTGTGGTCATGGCCAGTGTCCATGCTCCCAGACCACTCCTGGGATCAGCGAGGGATGTCACAGACCAATCCAGTGACAGTTTCCACTCACTTGAATCTATGGAAAAAGTCATCCCAATAGGAGAGAGTTAAATCACGTGGGTGTGAGTTTCCCTGGTTTGTTTGATCTATTAAACCCAGTGCAGATGACTAGTATCAGTCCTACTTGCCAAATAGTCCCTCACTAGTCTGCTAGAACTCTACAATACAGCTAATGATAACCGATAAGGGTGTTTTTCTTTCAGTGCGACAGCACAAGGAGCCTTTATCATTCACAGCTTTGCTTTCCTTTTGCATTTATTCACTCAAATTTCCAAAAAAACGGGAGCATCCATATAAACAGATTCATAATTTTTGAAGTTATTGGTGTGCCTCCAGCCTCTTTGGGCTATTTTTAAAATCCACCCCTGCAGGTTTAGGGTTTGAAGAGAGACTGCACAATATTTGATGTTGCATTTTTGCTATAAAGAAGGAGATGGAATATGTTAACTCTATTAGGTAGTTTTTAATTGCTCTGTTTTTCTTTTTAAATAAGATGGCATGAATCATGAAATCACCCACATCCTCTTACTGAATGGCCTGCTCCATGAAAAGCATTAATCTGAAGTCCATTGACTACCTCATGGCTACTAGTTTCTCCCTCAGCAAAATTAGCTGTAAGATCAAAGCTTATTTCAAACAATCGATAAGTCAAGCAGGCTTGTATAAAACAATTTATACCATTTCCTCAGGCACGGCCACAGTATTTTTGGCAAGCTTTCAACGCTCCAGGTATCTGCCCAAACAATCTATGCTGTACTATTTGTCACAACATTGCCCACCCTCTGCAACCACATTACTCCAAATTATTTATCAGTAAAACCCTGTTGGGAACTTCCACATTTGCTTTGCTGAAATTTTCCATGTAGATGATAACACAACCATTCTTACAAGCCTATCTGCTGCTGGTACTAGGAAAATAAATCAGATCAGGTCTATCTCAGAAAAAAATCAAGTACACCAACTGACTCTTACAAACCTCACCACTTTCATTAAACATCAGCAGGCTTTTCATTGCTTTTGCTTATTTTTATTTCATTTTAAATTTTCTCATAAATGCTCTATACTTAATGTCTTCCAAATCCATTGCTCTCCCAGTTCTTTGATAGTGTATCATCTCCTTTGCAAAATCATACATCGAGCCCTCAAGTAATCTATTTTTCAGCCTATATAATACTATTCTTATTACTGTCTAATCACTCTTCCTAGAAAAAAAAAGAAAACATAAAAAAGTGTAATTAAGCAGGTCATCCTAAGGCCATACCAGTCCTAGGGGTTAACACAAAAATATTCCTGTATATAGTGGCCTCTTTAATTTATCACCCAATGAGAATTAAAATGTAGCTTTTCAGAGAAGAGGAGGTCACTAATCCTTGCTTACATATTGGTTCCCATCATTAAAAAAAGAATATAAATAATGATTCCATGGTTTATATCAAATTAGATATTGTATCAATATAACCAAGATTTCTCTCTTCAAATGAAATGATAAATATGCTCATAAGGTTTTCTCTTTAGCACACCTCAGCCCATAACGCTTGCACACATCTCAGAGAAATGATTTCCTGACAGATTATTTGGCGTGAAAAATATTAGCTCCAAGCTGTATTAAAGTGTGCCATTAATAGCTGCAGAGCCTTTTCAGTAATCTAATGACTCCAACATTTTAAAATTCAATTTTCTGAAACCCTATGTTTGCACATTTGGATCACCCACTTACATAATTTATTATTTTAAAATTATGTTTATACACATCAAATTGTCCATTTATCAAGAGAGAAGTGACATATGAGGCAATGGGTACTGGAGTTTAGATTTTTAAAAATATATATGTTTCTACTGTATATGGAAAATAGTATTAACAGTACTAAATCATCTTGTCTCTGAGAACACATATGAACTGTAAACGAATGAGGGAGGCAATTTTGTTTAATTAGAATCAATAGTATCATCCTTTAATTAAACAATATTGATTGCATTATGCAGAGGGCAGCCTTGCAGAGGATATGTTTTAATGTGATTTCTGTTTGACTTGCAAAAATATGTCAAGAGTCAAATTGAACTTGCACGTGGAATATCCCATTCAAGAAGATCAACAAACCTGAATTCATCTAGGTCTTTTCCGTGAAGTGTACAGGAGTGGAAATCCCATGTTAAATCTTTGCAAAGAAAACAGAAGGCTTTAACTGAGAATGATGCCAGGTTTTTTTTATATTCCCTCTCCAGAGGAACTTCAGAGAAGTACAACATCCCATTTTTTCCCATTTCCAGTGTCAGGAAGATCAATAGAGGAGTGCATGGATCAAGAACTTCGTTGCTTTTGCAACATCATCTCCCATACACATACAATACATGATTTCACGACATTTCAAGGCATGGTATGATAAGAAAACAAAGTGGTCTCATGTGTCATCATTTTCTTTTAAGACCTGAGTGTGGTAGCTTCCAGCTATTATTGATATAAGTATGACATGTGGTCCCCAATGTTCCCATTTTCCTCTACGCAGCCAAAGTGAAAGTAATCTCAGAATTGCAGAGTGCTGAACACTGAAGATGTATTAAGCCACCAATTAAGCGCTGAAACACACACCATTTCATGTCAATAACAGTGACAAGAGGAATGTTCTTTAAAAAACAGCCTATGCAACTCCCAGACGTTCCTTTACAGTAACCAGCTAAGCCATACATCATGCGCAAAGTAGAACAAAAAAAAATTGTGAAAAGCTTACTGTATGCCTGTCTATGAAATCCCTGCAGAAAAAAAGTTAGCTGAGCTGTCCAAGGAGGAGGTGTAAGTATATATAAATATGTTCCAGGAAATATTCAAATGCCAAGGAAAATTTCATGTTTAAACATGGTCACTAATCAGTAACTGTAGGTCCTTGCAGCAGCTACTTGATTTCACACTGTAATTCTTGTCAGTATTAGTCATTACTAGAATTTTGAGACTGTAAAATTCTACTCAAGATGAACGTTTATTTAAAAAAATAAAAACCAACAATACAAACCTATACAAAAAGGCAGCCCTGGTTCCCAAAGTCGTTCTAGAAAAGAGGTGGAGGAGTAAGGGAAAAACTGACACAGAGAGACGAAACTACTCACAGTGGATCACAGATGAAAAATCTTGCAGTCTTCAGAGTCACGGTTTGGTGTTCTCAGATCTGCTCCCCTCCTTTCTTTCTAGCATAGGGACTAATACCTCAGATTTTACTCTGAAAACACAGGTAGTTACATCATCAGTTAAGCACGAACAAGTGCTACCTTCATTACAGAGCACATGTCCTATAATGGACACGCACCAGCACACATGCACAGCGTTCCCGTCTTGCAGGACATCAAAAGTGGGGATCATGGAGGTGCGAAGCATGGAAGCGCATAGACCCTTGCACCTATGAAGTGCGTATAGAGTATTTTTGTGTGTCAGTGTGTACAGGGGTTGCACAGGACAGTGTACAATCCCTCCCTGCCTTTCCCAGTCTATCAGCACATATAACTCACCTCCTCTCAACATGGCTGGAATGTGGCTGTGCATGTACGGACTGTAAGAATGGGAGCCTGCTGATGGAAAACATAAAGGCCCATAGTTACTCCTGTCAATAGATGAGATAATGGTGCAACATCTTCTCCATCAGCAAAACAAAAATGTGATATGGGCATGATCATCACTCCATCAGCAAAACAGCAAGGGCAGCAGTGAACAAAGATACCTCCATTCATTTCCATACATTACATTGATTGGGAGTAACATTCAGGTCAATTTTCCTCCAGTCTTTTAAATGAAATCATATATTTATTAGATTGATCACATTCTAAGTAGTCTCCATTTCAAAGCTTCCCTTTCCGTGTTATTTTACCCCAGCTATCAGTAACACAATGCCAAGGCTAATGAAGCACTGGATAGAATATAAAAACTAATGAGGTGTGTGGGACTCACTAGTTAGCAGGCCTGCAGGGGGAAGAGAACTTAACAGGTGAGTGGAACCATGTGAAGGCATAGCTCTTATGCATAGGACAGTCTGGAGGGTGTTTAGGTTTTGGGTTTTTAACCCCTTAAGTCCTTGTTCTTTAGCTTCAGTGTGTCCACAGGAGCCTTTAGGTTGACGAGCTGTTGCTGTTAGCTACACAGTAAAATCAATGTTGGTTTTTTGCCAGCGTAGATAAATCTTTCTCCACAATGACATGAGCAATCTAAGCACGGTTCTCTCTTACCAAGAAAAGTTAAGTGTGTGGAGAGCTTGTGGACGGAATTATGTCCATTAAAGACCAAAGTTTTCATGCCTTTTCCTGTCAGACAGGCAGAGCCTTGCGGAGTACAGCTGGTGTTTGTGGGGAGCCATCCCTGATGTACTCCTGTCGAATCTCAGCTTGCTTCTCTTCAGCAAGGAATGATGCTGTGGCTCTGCAAAACTCAAACACAAAGAAGTGTCTTGACAAGGGTTCAAAGTGGCTTTTAGTTCCCTGCATGGCAGCGGTCAGGAAAAACATGAATCCCTGCATGCACCCCTCGCTGTTACAAAAAGAGAAACCACTAACCAAAAGCAATCTGAAAAAGTCCAATTGGGCAAATAAAGCAACATTAAGTCTCTCTAACAAATGTGGTTTAAGTTAACCTACTTCCCTTCGGCTCTTACCTGGCAGGTGTCGTACAAATGACCATTAATCTCTCAGCAGGAGAGGTGTTAACTAACAGCTGAGTAGCAGCACCCAGTGAAGGTAGGATCACATATAAAGTAATCGTGATTTACTGCTGATATCTTAGATACACCGATTTGCCAATGCGACTATTTTACCCAGTGATGAGAAATATATCTGTGACTAGACTCGTGTGCTATATCATTTTCTTTTTTCTTTTCTTTTCTTTTCTTTT
>NW_010419470.1:3580-21737 GCF_000710305.1 Buceros rhinoceros silvestris | reverse complement strand
CCGTGTTGAACCCAGGACACTGACATGGGCTGACCAAACTGTCTGGATTAACTGCATTGTCACAGCAACCTACAGTTATTTAGGGGCCGAACTGCCATGGGTGTCACTGAGAGTCAGAGTCAAAGTACCCCTGAGGATTTGGGCTATTTTGCCCAGGTATAATTCTCTTGGCTGTGTCTCTTCTTGTTGGATTCTCAAGCACAAAGCAGTTGAACAAGCGCTGCCTGCCACCCAAGAGGCAATCACAGCTCAGTGATGACTGAAGTGTTTTTCCAGGAATAAATTTATAAATTAAAAGATGAAGAGTTGAGAGCATTTTTACAGGGTTGTGTCACTTACGTTGCAGAAATATGGCTAGAAATGAAGCATTTTGACACCTTAGATTTGGGTTAAGTCCTCAAAATCCCATTGTATTTATAGAAAATTGTTATTGTCTGAAGACTTGTGGATTATTTCATGTTTTCCATCTTTCGACACCTTGGAGAAACAGTGGGTCAGAATTTTTACTTCTTGCTGAGAGGCAGCTCCAAGCATAACTGATCCTTTCCTCTGTATGAAATGGAGAGATTTTTCTCCTACCTTTTGTTCCCAAAAGCCAGATGTGTTTTATTTCCCTTTGTTTTTATTTTCCTGTGAATAGTTCACTCTTTTATGTGAGAGGCAATTGGCTAATTGGTCAGTGATGAACAGTGAGGGACGGAAGGGTGGTAGTTACTGCTCATCCTGCAGAGCAATTGTAGTAGAACAATAGCAGCAGGTGCACTTCAGTTTCAAGAGGGTTTAGACATGTCATTGCAAGTCTAAGTGTATGTTCATTTGATTGCTGTGCTTTTAACTTAGCAAGAGATTTCCATGCACAAACAAGCTCTCGGTGATGCCAAATCTTTTAACTAGAAATAGGTTTCTTTACAAGCCATTTGTTAGCTAGTTACCCCAAAGAGGTATCAGGCCTTTGAGACCCATTACAGTTCTCCTCCTTCTCTTGGCATTTCTTTGTAGAGAAAAGCCTTGCAAGCTGACAACAAACTCCTGATGGAACCCTTGACGCCTTCAGGATGGCTTTCCTCAGAAACTTGACCAAGTGTTTGCAAGCAGGAGTTAAAAGGAGTAGAAACATGTTCTGTTGCTCCAGCCAGCAGATCAGTTTGAGGACACATGCAAAGAACTGGCACATATAATATGGCATAATAACACTTCAGAGCAAGCTTGGTTGAAGAATGTAATAGGAGTGGATGGCATGACACCAAAGTGACTACTGGAACAAGAAGCATGACTGCATTTTGAGAAGGATGCTGTAAACACTGTTTTCAATTGAAGTTTTTGGAACACCAGTACTTCTTTCTCTTCCATTTTTGTCAGACTACCAAAAGCATTCAGTAGCATTATTTCCTAACCTTGTTTTTCCTCCCAGCAATCTTTTGTCTTGTTCAAAAAAATCTTATAAGCTTGTAAGAATAAGCATGCTGGATCTAGCCCAGAGTCCCATTTACAGCAGCATACAGGCCAGCACAGTGGTAGTCTTCCAAACACTCTTGCTTCCAGCAGTTTGTGGTGCAGGGCTTTCATAAAACAAAGGCAGTGTCTGTCTTTGTACATTTTTCTTCAGTAAAATATTGCAGTTTTAGCCTGTCTCAGCTTCCATCATCTACAACATTCAGAACAAGGATTTCCTTGGCTGTGGCAGATATTTATGAAGAACCACCTCCTTTAGATTGTTTTGAACCTGTTCTTTTGGTTTTGTCTGATATCCCTTAGCTCTCATCTTCGGAGGGTACATGTACCTGTTCCTTTTCTCCATGCCACTCCTGATTTTATGGATATTTTTACACTTCCCTTAACTGCATCTTTTCAGGATTGAAGAAACTTAATCTGTTTAGACTGGAACCATTTCAACTACCTTTGACAGCTACATCGGGGTAAAGATGAGTACATGGAACTGCCATTCAATTAAACTTACTGGCTTGTACTTAACTTGTGGGAACAGTTACTGAAATGAGTGCTATTCTGAGAAAATGGAGTTTTAGGTAAAGGTTATTTGGACCATTCAAAGTGGTCTGAGGGCATGAGAATATGGTGACTTTGCAGGATTTTTTTTGATGATGGTTTTGTGATAGAATATGGGGGAAAAGAGCCAAAAGCATTTTCCTGTTTAAGACATTTGTAGTAGATGGCAAATGTGCAACATCACAGCTATGAGAAGTAAATGAAAAGGCAACTGCTTAGAGCACTGAAAAGAATGGAGAAGGATTGATTATGCTGTTCTGATCAGGATGATAATATGAGTTTGGAAGAGATGCAGAACATGTTAAGATGTCAGGCAAGTCTTGCTGGTGCTTTTAATTTTCACTTTAGGATCATTAATGTTGCTCCAGCTGGGAATATGTCTAGTGAAAAGGATAAAAATTTGAATTAAAAATCTCCTGAGACAGTTGCAAACAGAATAAGCGTTGCCTGAGAAGATGCTCATTGTTGGCCCACTTGTCAGCTGCTGCCTGTCCCTTTCTCCTGTAATAGCTCAGAATCTTTCTTTGTGTTTTCTCAGATCATTTCAAAATACACTGTATCAGACAGATTATTTAATTCCTTGAATAAAACTGCTCTAATATTGTCTTGAGGACTCTCGTCTCTTTCCGTTGATCTTGGGCAGCTACAACATCACAGAGTCTTCAGGAGAACCTGCACGTGGATTTCTTGGGGTCTTGGCTATTCATAAATTATTTCTTAAGAGGTAACATGTTTTTTTCCTTTGGTCTTTATTAAAAAATGATGAACGGGAAACAGACTAGTAATTAGTGTGCTTTGGTCCTTGGAGTTCTCCTCTTTTCTTCTTTCTGAGGTGCTGTGAGATCATGACTGCACTAGTAAAGGCTACAGAATCACAAAATGATAGGCGTTTGGAAGGGACCTCTGAAAATCATCTAGTCCAACCCTCCTGCTAAAGCAGGTTCACCTAGAGCAGGTTGCACAGGATCGCATCCAGGCAGATTTTGAATATCTGCAGAGAAGGAGACTTCACAACCTCTCTGGGCAGCTTGTTCCAGTGCCCTGCCACCCTCAAAATAAAGAGGTTTTTCATTACGTTCAGATGAACTTCCTGTGTTCCAGTTTGTTCCTGTTGCTCCTTGTCCTGTTGCTGGGTATCACTAGAGAGAGTCTGGCCCCACCCTTGACAGCCACCCTTTAGATATTTATAAGCATTTGTAAGATCCCATCTCAGTCTTCTCTTCTCCAAGCTAAAGGGACCCAGGTCTTTCAGCCTTTCCTTCTAAGAGAGATGCTCCAGTCCCGTAACTGTCTTTGTAGCCCGTCACTGGACTCTCTCCAGTAGTTTCATGCCTTTCTTGAAACTGGGAAGCCCAGAACAGGACACAATACTCCAGACCTCACTAGGGTAGAGTAGAGGGGAAGGAGAACCTCCTCTGACCTGCTGGCCGCATTCTTCTAAATGGACCCCAGGATACCATTGGCCTTCTTGGCCACAAGGACAAATTGCTGGTTTGTGGTTAACTTGTCCACTAGGACTCCCAGGTCCTTCTCTGTGACACTGCTTTCCAGCAGGTCAACCCCAACCTGTACTGGTGCGTGGGGTTATTACTCCTCAGATGCAGGACCCTACACTTGTCTTTGCTGAACTTTGTTATGTTCCCCTCCATCCAACTCTCCAGCCTTTCCAGGCAGCACAGCCTTCTGGTGTGTCAGCCACTCCTCCCAGTTTTGGATCATCAGCAAACTTGCTGAGGACACACTCTGTCCCTTCTTCCAGTGAAGAATGGAATTCCATGAATATGTTGAATAAGACTGGATCCAGTAACAACCCCCAGGGAACACCAA
Source organism: Buceros rhinoceros silvestris (assembly GCF_000710305.1). Lineage (NCBI taxonomy): Eukaryota > Metazoa > Chordata > Aves > Bucerotiformes > Bucerotidae > Buceros > Buceros rhinoceros. The sequence continues at coordinate 17,906 of NW_010419470.1, read as the reverse complement.
ATAGCTACAGGCCTCCCTATGAGGATGCTATTGGAGAAACTGTCAAAAGCCTTGCTGAAGTCAAGGTAGACAACAGCCACTGCCCTCCCCTCATCTACTCAGCCAGTCCTGCCATTATAGAAGGCTATCAGATTGGACTCATGCTCAGAGATGACATCCAGAATGAGTTGTTCCATCAGCTCTCCAGGGATGGAGGTGAGACTGACTGGCTTGTATTTCCCTGGGTCCCTCTTGCTCTTTTTGAAGACTGGCATGACATGGATTTTCCTGCAGTCCTCAGGCAACTCTGCTGTTCTCCATGACCTTTCAGAGATAATGGAGAGTGGCTTAGCAATCTGCTAGCTCCCTCAGCATTCATGGGTGTCATGGGTTTGTGGGTGTCCATCTTGCCTAAATGATCTCTAACTTGGTCCTCCTTGACCAAAGGAAAGTTTTCCTTCTTCCAGACTTTCTCTTTTACCTCCAGGGATGGGGATTCCGGAGGGCTGGTCTTAGCAGTAAAGACGGAAGTAAAGAAGGTATTCAGTAACTCCTCTCTGTATCTGCCATCACCAGGGCACCCACCTCATTCAGCAAGTGGTCCCACATTTTCCTCTGCCTTCCTTTTGTTATGGATGTACTCGAAGAAGCTCTTCTTGTCTTTGATGCTCCTTGCCTGATTTAATTTCAAGTGGGCTGTAGCTTTCCTTGTTGCATCTCTACATACTCTGAAAACGTTCCTGTATTCCTTCCAAGTGGCCAGTCACTCTCTTCACATTCAGTAAACTTCCCTTTTCCAGTTGAGTTTTTCCAAAAGCTCCTTGTTCATCCATGTAGGTCTTCTGATTCCTTTACTTTTTTTCTTATTCACAACGATGCACTGGTCTTGAGCTTGGAGCAAATGGTGCTTGAATATTAACCGGCTGTGTGTGTGTGTGTATATAAAGCACCACTGTAAAGGGCTATTTATCATTTATGCCAGTAACATCTTGAAAGAGGGACTTGGTGAGTGAGGTGTGATGCAAAATCCTCAGGATTTGTCTGCACAAAGGCAAATTCTATTTTGCAATTGACTCCCCTGATAGCTGGAGCTGTTTTCTGGGCTTTGTCAAGCAGCGAGAAGACCAGGTGAAGACCGATAGCTTCACCAGTCATCCAAAACATGGGTGGGAGGAAAAAAACGTTCCAGCCCAAGCTTCAGTCTATCCCAGAGAATAATGTGATTGATGGCTGTGGATTGTGCTTGCATGTGAGTTTTCAATATCCTCCAAACTTACGAATTTGTTTGGGAGCAGTTTAAAAGAGTAATGTCAGACAGGCTTTCATGTGACTTTGGTGTCAGCTCTATTCCTGAGTTTTTTTCTTTTTTTATGTAATAGTTCACTTTGCCTCATTTAGTGCTTTCAGTTCTTGCCAGAATTCTCAAATCAAGATTTGCAAAAAGGATTTTGTGTGGAATCAGCTCAAAATGCACAATTGTGGTGTGGGTGGGTGCACATAAAAGTTTAAGACCATTCTTCTTGACCAGCTGCAGAATGGAGACATGAAGTCAATGTCTGCAAAGAGTTTGTGTGATTAGATTTCAGAATTAATTCAGTATGGTCGCAAAGAAAAGGCTCAAGTGTCAGGTTCCTTTAGGAAAATCTGGTCTCCAATTTGAATTAAGCAACTCTATTCTTGGAATAAAGTATCACATTATTAAAAATCCTTGCTTGTTGCAAACTGTGGTATAAATGTAAAATGTCTGAATAATCCATCTGAAGCTACTACTCATGAGATCTTTTTTGCCAGTTTTGCAGCCTTTAGAAACACCTGAGCTGAATTTACCTGAAAAGGAAATTACTTTCTGCTTACCTTAATCCACCCCATATCTACACCAGAGTTTCCTCTGGTTATAGGAGTCTGCTATACTTCAGAGCCTTCACCAATTTGCAGTGCTGCTCTGGGTCGTTAAGCACACAGGACCATGTCCTTCCCCAAAGTTAGCATCACTGGTGTCTTGATGAATTCAGAGATAAAGTCTCCATAAAGCCTGTCTGCTGCTCCTCCCTTCACCTCTTTATTTTTCAGTGGGGAAAAGAACTTTTTTAGTTATTTTCATTTCAATAAAAAAAGCAATATTGCTTTTTTAATGGATTTGTTCTCTGTTCTCTGCAAAAACCTCATGGGAGATGTGGTTAGGAGGAGATGACTGTTTTTCTGTTTTGTGGGAGATGGACAGGAGGTGAACGGAGAAGATTCCAATTAAAATGCCTTTTTTCTTTGCTCTGTCTTTGACAAAGTGTGTTCAAGGAAGATGAGAAACTGTTCCATTTTAGTGAGGCAAGAACTAACAATAGAAGTCACAGGAGTTGCAGAAAATTGGGCTGGAAAGGCCATGAGTCTGTGCCTTTCTCCCTGTTTAAAGGCAGGATTGACTCACCTTCCTGTCCCTCTGACAGATGCTTTTCTAGACTGCTCTTGGAAGATTTTTACAGCTGGAGAATTTAGCTCTCTCAGGTACAAGCGATTCCAGTTCTTCTCTGTCCATTTTGCATGGTTAGATACTAAGAATGGTTTCTGAAGTTTCTTTACCAAAGCCCGTTGCTTCTTGCCCAGACCGGTGCTGATATCTTCTTTTCTGTAGTAACTTTTTATTTGCAGAGAAGTGCGTGCTTCCCCACCCTTTTTTTCCTAACTGAGCAGCTTCTGTTTTGTCCTTTCCTAGCACGCTGAATTTTCGGTACCTCTGACCATTTTAGTCTGCAGCTCATCCGCATATCTCTGAGCTGTGGTTCCAGAATTGGACACAAGACTATGGCACAGGTGGTAAAGTAAGACTTTCTAACGCATGTCTTCTGGGTGGCACAGGGTTTTCTGCAGCCCTGGTCAGCGTCTGCCTTTTGGCTTTACAGCAGCTGTCCCCATCTCACGATCTGCCTGCTTCAGCCACTGCCTGTGGCTCTCCAGTTTTCCCTGATGCCAGTGGACTATCCTCAATGAAATTCAGACATTTTTAACTTGTCCTTTGTTAAATTACATTGTTTTAATCTTCCAGTAATTTGTCATGACTATTTTGAAGAGTTTCTGTCCCACAAGATTCTCACAGTTCTTTCCAGCTTAACAGTGTCTGCGGATTCAGTAAGCACATTTGTCCCTTTTTATCCCCTTCTGTACAGGAAATCTCCAAAGGCAGCAGACCTTTCTGCAGATAGTGCCTTTTAATGTGACAGCAAGCCATTGGAAATGACTCCTGGAGTCTGCTTTTTCCAGCTTCTTTTGACTACCACTGCTCTACCTGTTCTTATTTCCATAGCTTGTCTACGGCAACTCCAGTGGGGTGCTGTCCCCAGCAGGGACAGTGGTGGACACCTCTGATAGTCAGGACTAGCTGGTATTTGTGCTTCTTTACCCACTAGACATTATTATTCCATGAAAAAGAAATCAGAATGGTTTGAAGTGATTCAGTTTTGACAAATCAGTGTAGGGCGTTACCCATCTCTCTCGCTCTGTAATTTTTAAGTGGTCTGGTGGAAGCTGCTGGTCTGTAACACCATAGCTCCTCCTTTAACCCTCTCAAACCCCTGAATTCCCTGCTTTGCCCCATGCAGAGAGCTGGGCCCTCCCGTACCCACCCCAGCCCTGGAGGTGACACTTCACCCTATACTGATTCACTTGAGAGCATTCTCATGAGGGCTGACTTCTCCAGAAACTGGAAACAGATGAAAAAAAGTCATTTTGACTAAATAAGGAGAGGCTGAACAGTCCCAGCCTCAGTAAGATCTTATTGTTTTCCTCTTGTCTTTTCTCCCCGCAAAGAAATATATCTTTTTTTCCTGCTGGCCTACTCCAGGCTGAGCAGGGAGGAGTGATAAGGATCTGGCTGAGGGATTCAAGGAGGAATAAGAACAGAAATGTCATCAGGGCTGAATTAATACCTGGCACTCTGAGCTCATCTTCCTGGGCAGGTCTTGTGCAGTCTGCTGAAGACTATTAACTGGGATCAGTACTCCTTTCCTTACTGTGTGTGTCTGTGGGTATGTTACTTCCATGTCCCAGTTTCCTCCTCTTTTAAAGTGAAATGCATGATTCTGAAGACCTCCGTGAAGAGTTTTGAGAGTTAGTGGTGAGGAGATACAGGGGTTTAGCGCCCCTGCTCTCAGTGGAGGTTACAGCCTGAGGGCCAAGGACAATTTATCTGAATTGCCCAATTGTGACACTTGTGCTCAGACATCTCTCTGAGGCTGGCATGTAAGGCTCTGAGCCTTACAGGTTCAAGAGAAGGAATTAACTCGCTCTGTTTGCAGGTATTTCACAAACCAGCACTTAAACTAGGTGGGTGTCAGAATTATACCTCAAAGGTGCACACATACATCTATGTGAGTCATCTTGAAGGCCGGAATGGTGACATACAGTCAAAGTACTTTGATTACCTAGAATATAAGGATTTCACACCAGAATTATTTAATTTGATTAGCCTTTAAGGGGTGGCAGACTAACCCTGTCAATCCATGGAAATGTTTCCTATTCCTTCACAATACTGCAGTTTCCCTTTTTTCCTAGGCAACATTTTCCATGTATGCATCAAGGGGATTTGTCCTGCCTTATTAGTTGAATTTATTTTCTTCCAAAAGCAAAAATGCAACCGATGTCCATGAGCGTCTCATATTTCTTTTGGGCTAGAGCCAACTCAGAGCTGGGACTGAGCAGCTGCTGCTGTGTCACGTAATAGAAATCACAACCCTGTTCTTGCAGCTACCCATACTCTGGCAAATTAAGTCAGCCCCCAAACTCTTTATACCATTGCTGTGCAGTCAGGGACCATTAAATAATGAAATTGGTAGAATAATAGGCTTCTTCAGAGCTATCCTCCACCCCACCAAAATCTTCTGAGACATGCCTAGAAGTACAAGCGTGCAGCTCTGCAGTTCTCCCCATCTGTGTCAGAAGATAGCTGCGGGCTGTGCTCCACCTGCACGGAGAATATTTCTGAAAGGAAGAAACAACTCCTTTCCTTCTCTTTTAGCATTATTTTTCCCTTGTGTGTGATGAAGTCCACAGTGAGCTCCCCGGTGGTCTGGAGAGAGTAATGGAGTGGTCTGGACAAGTGCCTAAGTCTGCATTGCTGTCTCAAAGGTCTCCATCTCTCCCAGGAGGAAGGTGTAGCTGTCAGTGACAGTGGCAGTCACATGCTGGCTGGGAGATGGACCAGAACGGGATTGATTGCTCTCAGGTAGATCTTTTAAAACCAAGTGGCAGACTAAACTGTTGTTTCAATCAATAACATAAATACACTGCTCGCTTGGCCTTGAGAGGGTAGGAACTCTGTGCAATGGAATAAGCATTAAGGTTATTTATCTTCACATGGCACAGAGGTAGAATATTGGGCTTCCCCAGCAGTTCGGAGGCTTAAAGCTCATTTAAACCCACTTCTTTTAAAATCTAATTAAACTGGGACAAATGTCTTTGAACACCCTTGCTTTGCTGTAAAAAGGACTTATTCTTCATCTAGAAATTTATTGTGCTTTGGCTACTCCTAGCAAAGGCCAGAGCTGGTTGGTAATCAGGCACAGGTTGTATTGCAAAACCATAACGTATTCCCAGTTCAGCATTGTATTATTAAGATGACCACAAATAGCCCAGCAAGGGAAAGAGGAATCCTGCAGCAGCAAGCATGAAGGCAGAGAGAGAACTGTGCAAGAGACAACTCGGTCACTGATCACACCCGCTTGAAGAGATGTCTGCAGTTTAAATCACAGCAGATGGGAGTGGTATCTTTTGCTGGGGAAGCCTCACACTTTAATTGCAGAACTTGGAGCTACAATAAATCCTGAGGTGCGTTCAGATGTGCCTCCCCAGCATCTTGGAGTCTAGTGTTTGCTTGCATAACTCTGCATAACTGCTTCTTCTCTCCTTGCCTCACCCTGATCTAGCGGGGCTGGGAAGGGAAATTTCCCCTGTTATTTAACTTTCTTATTTTCCACCCCCCCTTTTCCTGCAATGTCTCCATTCTCCTAGTGTTAACTCTTGCTTACCCTGCTCCACTTCTTCCTCTTTAAGTAGTCCCAAACATCTTGATCCTCTCTGAGATAGCAACTTCCTCCCAGGGGTGGAGGCTTTGCAGGGAGATAGGTAGTTTTACCTTCCCTTCCCCTCCCTGGGGATTGAACAGGCAGTTATAAGGACTCAAGTGCTTTCCTTCCTTGGCCGAGACCTGCTGCTGAAATACCTGGTGGTACAATTTGTTTATCTGGCTGCTGGCCTTTGAAGGATATGCTGCCACAGATTTGTCATCAGTGCTGCTTGCTGGAGCAAATGAGAACAAATGAGAGGCAGAGAGCTTATGGCCAGAGCAGCAGCAATCCTCAGAAAACCTGGCCCAACGTCCAATAGCTCTTAAATTGGACTGAGGGAGATGCCTCACAACAGGGACCGGCAAGCAGCAGCTCTGCCTGATTCACCTTCCAAGGGCAGCTCGCCAAACAGTATTTGCAAGGTGCTGCAGGCTCTGAGCAATAAACAAAGCAATGCACTGCTCTTACCTTGTGGCACAAGCATCACCTGCCTCCACCCCCAGGAGAACGGTCTGTCACCACCCGCAGGGACGTTTCGTGGTGTAATGGGTAATGAGGGTTAGAGGTGGGAGTAAGAGGAAGGTGATGGCATCTGACAATCCTTCTGCAAGGGGATTCTGAGTGGGGGAGAGATCTTAGCCAGGGGACTTCAGCAGCTTTCAGCCAGCCTCTTGCTTCAGACAGATCATCAAGCTGTATTGCAGGTTCATTAGAGGTGCTGTCTCTTCTAAGACCTTTCTGTGTGAGAGGGAGAGAAGGTAAAGCTCAGAGAAGAGGAATGGTGGTGCAAGCAAGAGCAGGGATCAGCTTCCTAAGAGAGCTGCCCAAAGGCAAAGAAAAACTACAGAGCCAGATTCTGCAGAGAGAGGTGTTTACCATGCATGAAGGTCCCTCGATGGCAGATGTTGTTGCCAACCCTTTCAGTAATTTTCAGTGTAGGTATCTCTCTAAAGCAGAGAGTTATAGTAATCTGGATTAAGCAGATAAAAGCAAGGTTCAGGCAAGGAAATGGCTCGTCCAGGGACACATGACATGGCAGTGCTGAGACAGGGTCAGGTTCCCTATTAGTGCCCTGAGAGACCAAGGTGTCATGGAGCTCCTGTTTTAGTCCATGAAAAGATTTGGTTTACTAATTGTGTGTCCATCACAGGGACTGTGACTGGCTGAATCTCTCTCATGTCTTTCACATGTTTTAGAATAAGAAAAAGTATAAGAAAGAGCATAAGAATAAGAATAAGGCAACTGTAAAACCAGAATCCCCTGAGTGAGGCAGGAAGCTCAGGCTCTTACCGGCCATTTTAGAGGCTGTTTCTCCAGAAAGTATAACACAAGTGAGTTGGCCTCAGAGAAAATAACTTTTTTTTTTAAAACAGTTACATTGTCTTTCAAATCCACCTTCCCTCCCAGTGAGAGGGGATCAGAGACACAGTTAGCCAAGTGTCTGATATGGATGAGTTCAGGTAGGTTGAAAGTGTTTTAAAATGCCTCGTTATTTTAGAATAAGCCCTCAAAGCAATCTCAGAGAAAGCAAGAGGAAACCTAGGTCATCCCTCAAAGCTTGATGGAATCAAAAACGACTCATTGGTTTCTTAGAGACACAAAGAAAAAGAAATTAAGCTGTTCACAGAAAATTTACCTCTTTGGTTAGTAAGCCAAAATACCCTTCTTCCTACCTCTTCCTCAGCCTAGAGGTCACAGCTGTGTCACTGAACATGGGATGTCAGGGAAATAAAGGATTGGAAACTGATGGGAAGGCAATGGCACCTTCTGAGTATTGCATAGGGAACCCAAAAGGGAAGAGAAAAAAGAGGAGCAATTATCAAATTCTGCTGTATCAGCTAATCAGTTCTCTTTATTTTCATGGTACATACTGACAATCACCAAGAAAGTTTTTTTTTTTAAATTTTACCACAGACCCCTTCGTCTGTACCTAAAGATAGAAACACATATTAGAAAAGAACAGAATGAGGAACCATAACTGTACAAAGTCATCTAATCTGAGATGGAGGTGATGAAATATCTAATAAACATCTTCTCAGGAGACCTGAGCAGGTACCAATGTCCAATAACCTTTAATTCCAGTATTTCTGAAAAGCATATCTATATTAGTCTTCCCCTACTCTCATTTACTCTGCATGTGACAGTCCTGTCTCAAAGAATTCTGAGAAGGGTCAGAAAAAGGAGAGGAAAGAAATGTAAATTTTTTTGGTGGACAGTCATCACTTATGGTTTTCACCTTACAAATGAGCCATCTCTTTAAAGCGAAATTCACTGTTCACTTGCTGGTGTTGCTCAGAAACTAATTTTCTTAAGTCCCCTGTTTTTCAGTGGACTGGTTGATAAACATGGAAGAAATTGATAAGTCTGCAAACACTGCTGGTAAAACAAAAACCAGGTTGTATTAATGTATGAGAGTGTAATTCCTGATGAGATGAAATTTGGGGGGATGATGTATGATGGGAGATAGAGATAGAGAGATCCTGATAGACTTGTCACTTTTCAATATTTGAGTCTACTCTTTCTGAATGAAGACAGTTTGCAACTGCCTTGCAAAAGAGTTTATCCATCAGAAAAATATTTAAATTAGAAAAACAGGAGCAATGCTTATGTTTTGCTCTTCCCTAGGTGTGGGCTCTTCTCTAGTAGGGCAGTGCTGAAGCTGAGAGGACAGGCGGCACTCTGTAAGGCTGCACTGCACCTGGGGCACTAGGGCTGTGGGACCACCCTGGTAGCCAGCCGACATGGTTAGAATCTGGCTTTCCAAATGAAAAAAATAAATAGAGAGTTAAAGCATGTTAGGACAGATGAGGTGCCTGATTTGCTTGAACAGCCAACGTGTGTGTGAAAAATCTGTGTACAATTTCATCACCACAGGAGCAACGGCAAAGGTGATCTTTCTGCCTTCTGTCTGACTCCTGTTGCCTTGGGGGCGTTCATTCTATACCTGCCAAGCAATCCGTTTGAGTAAGTGCTAAACTTGATAAAAAGTAAATAGCCTATTTAAACATGTTAAACACAACCTGTCACCTACTTAGATGCTATTTAAACATACCGTATTTAAATCTGCCTTCATCTAAGTCCATACAGATCTTGTTTCATGCCACATACCTTGAAAATAAAATGCCTTACAATAACAAAAGTGGGGTGATAAAGTATGAGAAGAATCATCAGCTCGGCTTTAAATAATGCAATGAACAGTGACAGGGGTTTCAAATATGTTGTATTGCCAGTCTGTGGCATACATTAATGTCTGAGAGAGAAGGAAATTCATTAACTCGGCTCCACAGCTGGCACCTGTATCACACTACTGTCACTGCTCTTTGTCAGAGAATTTAAAACTTTTGCTCCTCCCTCTCATTTCACCATGTGCCCGAATTTGATTCTGTATCATCTATTGACTTCAGAATATGTCTGAAAAAGGAAGCAGGGACAAGATATAGCTCATCTTAAACACTTCCCATTTTCTGGCCCTACATTTCTGTATCATCCTTGTGTAGACCAGCAGAACAATCCTATTCTGCATCCCCTTGCACAGGCAAGGACTGTTCTGTCCCACCCTCACCCTGTTAGAGGTCTAACTACGGAAAAGATGACAAGTTTTGCAACTGTGGGACGTGGCAGTGTGTACTAGGGATAGCCAACAATGCAGCTGGTGAGTCCATGGGACTGTATCCTGCTGTGGCATGTGATCTCAGTCAAACATTGAATTGAGTTTTGACACCTGTACCTTGTCCCGTACATTGAGACCATAAGTTCTTTTCGTTCTTGTTAGGGTCTGTGAGAGTACCTAGTGCAGTGGTTTTGACGAGAGCAGCTAAATGCTGGTGTGACATTGCTAACAATGCCACATGAAAGATTCTAACAGCAACTCCTCCAAGCTGGGAATGAAAAGGGCTTGGACATGACTTTTGGCAATGCTGTGGGTTCAAAATTGAGGTTTATGTGAAGAAGAAATCTTCTTTCCCTTATCTTCTGACTCCTCGTGGGAGTACAGACAAGCAGATGGTCTTTGCTCTCTGTAACTGTCTGTATGAGAACACGAAGGGTGATTTACTGCCATTTCCATTAACTGTTCCTAATGAAAAGAGGAAATGTTAGTAGACTCTCCTCCCTGGAGAGGTGTTGCTTGACCTTCTGTTGAAGGAGGGAACGAAGGAGGAAAAATACTAAGAGAGGATTATCTGCTGGGATGCTGTCATTGGTAATAGCAGTGACCTTTTCCCTGTGGTCAGCAGCTGGCATCATAAAGACAAATTACTTCAACTTGCAAGTTTAAAGATCTTTGTTGTACTGAGGAAGAAAATTAAACCAACCCTCCAGAAGTCAAACAGTATTTCCAACTTCAATTAATGTTTTCCAGTTCCTTTGTGAAAATAGTTGCTGACCATGAAAATGTGAGGTTCCTGTCATAATTTGACACCTAGAACTGGCTGGTGATGGATATATTGTAGGGGATTTTAGTTGCAGGGTTAACCAAAATCCTCTGTGAGGACTGTGAGAATGAGGACTGTGAGGATGTCCTTAGGGATCATTGGCACTCAAAGAATGCAAATTTTTTCCCACTGAAACTTGGAGTCTCTTTAGGAAGGATAATGAATGACAGTACATATGGTTCCACTTCATCTATACCCATTTTCGCTTCTCACACTGTACACTCAGTAGTACCTTAAGCTCAATATAAAATAGAGTCTGCAGAATTGCCATGGCGATAGCTGCAATTCCTCCCTTGTGGTTCCAGGTGACCTGGGAGGGCAGCTTTGGCCAGTACTTTCTAATTTATTGCTCAGCCTCATTTTCTGCCTATGGAGTTTATAGAGAAGGTCATTCTTCACATCTCATTTCTTTAACCTTGTCATTATTCTCTTTAATGCAAACTAAAAGTGGGAGCAAATGATCAGATGATGTAAGAAAGGAAAGAAGAGCAAATATTTTTGACCAGCTGTGGACTGTCTCTTGTTTCAGATGTTGATTTTGGATGCTTGTTGAAAGGTGTCTATGGGAAGGTGGACAAAGGCATGGGAAGTAGGACATGTTGTGCTCGAAGGACATACACATGGGGTGCTCAGTTCTATTGCAAACCAGAGCAGTCTGTACCACTAGCAGCTTAGCAGTTTCCATGATCTCTAAGGTGCAATATGTCTGTTGGTAATTAAACTGTGGTGTGTCTAAGCTATCACTGGAGTGGAGTAGATCACAGTGATGGGTCACCAGATGCATTCTAGATAAGTCTGCTTCTACAAGTGTACCCCAGAGTGTGTCTACAGGGAGCTGAGTGCACTGCTAACAGACCTGCACCATTCTCCCTGCACTAGACTATCACTAGACTATGATGTGGTAGGAGCCTTTCAAATGAATGCTCAGTCTCTGGTGTCCCTTGCTGTGGAATGATAGCGTTCTAAGTGCATCTCCAAGCTCAGACTTACTCACTTTACTCAATCCCTATGAGTACACGCTATTAACTGTAAGTACATCCTGTTAACTTCACCAGTGTGAATGATGTGTAGGAGCTACTGTTGGCCAGGTTAGATGACTAGGATGCAGATTAATGCTAATGTGATGTGTATTGATCCAGGGGCTTGAAGAGAAAGGCTGGAACTTTCTCGATAAGGAAAGGGATCAATCAGAAGTGTCATGCCTGGAACAGGCTGCAAAAGAGTTCAGGTGGGGTTCCATCTTAATCCCCTTCCCTCTGTACCCTCCCACATCTTGCCTTCAGCCTTACACACCTTTGCATTTCTGGGTTTACTAGAATCAGTTGCCACAGTATTAAAATACTTTCTAGAGCTGAAGGAGTTAACTGTGTACATTGGGGGCAGTGCTCTTCTTTTTTCTTTTCTTTTTTTTTTTTTTCCCCAGGTGTCAGGGAATACTGAGAGTCATAGAGCTGATATTTAGCTGGTCCTAAGTAATGAGACTTAGGATGCCTCCAGCGCTGGGGATGATCAGTGGCCATAGTGGGGGATGGGTCGGGTTCTCATGTTTGAGGTGAGACGCAGATGATTTGAATCCTAACAGCACAAAACACGTGGGAGAGAAAGCCTGGCACTTTAAGCGCTTTTATGTCAGAAGGCCGATCCTCAACAGGGCACTCTAGCTGGTCATGATGAGGATGGTGTACTCTCCAGATCAGGCACTGGCCAGGGGTGCTCAACACCTCTGTACTTTTCAAGTATTCCATTTAGGAAACCACCTGAAGCAGAAATTTGGTGGTGGATTACGTTAGCCTTCATTGCCCAGGTGTTTTCCCCAGCCAAAATAATTATTTTTCTTATGGTAAAACAACCGATTATTCCCAAACACATCACCTGAAAGGTCTTGGGCTGCATGCCAGGATATCAGTGCTAATGGGGAGCTCCAGGATGGGGATGAATGGGGTTGGCTGCAGCCTGGGAATATTTATGTGTCTGTACACGCATTATTTCAGAGAGCACGAAAGCAGCGTGCTCAGACTAGAATTTACCATTGAAAGGCTCTAAATGCATTTTCAAAGCGGCAGCACCATTTAAAAGGCCTTGCAGTCCCTGGGATGCCTCAAGCGAACCTCGTCCCTCCCCCCTTTCCCTGTGTCTCTCACACCTCACCCTGACTGCAGGTGGCTAGCTGGGACATGCCGGGAGGAAGGGGACAGCAGGTGATGGTGCTGGGACAGCAAAGGGGCAAATGGCAGGGCTGCAGCCCTGGGGCTCCTCATCAGCTCTCCGCAGCTGACAGGACTGGGATCGGCTGTGGGAACTCCAGCCCCTGCACTGGGCGGGGAGGCTGGGGACTGGGAGCTGTGGGGGTGTCCCCTGCGGGTGTTCCCTCCTGTGCTGTCTGCCATAAGCTGTGGCTGTTGTACTGCTCGGTGCTCACTAACTTGCTTTCAGTGAGCGCTGGTGCTTCAGTGATGAGGGAAGAAAGTTCTGTAGAAACCTGTGAGGTGTCTTGAAGGACTGGTAATGTTGAAGCATCTCCTGGCGCTGCAAAAAGTGAGACAGTCTTCCTTTTCCTGTTAGATTTTTACTGTGAATGGATTTTGAAGACAAATGCTGTGTGTCAGTCCTTTTCTTTCCTGTTTGGTATATAAAGGCCTGTGCTGTGTGGAGGAGAGTCGGGTGTGAGTAGGATCCATGCTGGTGAAAGGGACTTGGCACATGTACTGCAGCATCATTCCCATTCCGCAGTAGACGGTGCTGTAGAAAATGAAACTCATTGTCTGTTCCCAGCAAGAGCCTGTCCATCCATCTGCTACCTGTCATTGTCTGTCTGTCTTAGAAATTTAAACAGCCACTTTCCTCTGAGCCTTTCACATAAAGGCAGTAATAATAGTAGCCTTTGACATGTCCAGCCCTTTTCTTTCTCACTTTTCATGGTTTTGTTCAAAGCAGGGCTTTTCTGGTAGGGAGAGAATAGGCAGAAGCTGCCTTTGGACTGTAAATAACACTTTTCAAGGTTTTCACACAGGGGTAAGCTACCCAGGGGAGCTGCTTTTCTGTGGGGTCAGTCACCACCTGGCCCCCTGGCTGGATAACACTTTCTCCCAGCTCCCACGGGTCGTACTGGGGCCTTGGAGTCTGCACTGGGCTAGGGCAGCAGAGGTGTTGTGTGAGCACAGCGTGTGTTTCACAGGGTGAAATGCAGGAGTTGACACTGCCAAGGCTTAAGCTACGGATATTTTGGAAAATGTGGGCCTCAATTTTGGGGTGGTGACAGGGGAGGGGCCCTACTTCCAGCTCTGTTGTGCCCAGGGCTGCCCAAATCATGAGCAGTCAGACAGCTATGCTTCTCACCAGCTGGTGCCCACGTGTTGCAGTTGCTTTGGGCTGCAGCTACAGCTGTAAGAAGAGATGGCTGCAGTGTCCCAGCTTGCAAGGGACAACCATCAGTTATAGCCCTGATGGGTAAAGAGGTGTTCAGTTGTCATCACCCATTCAAGCCTGTGTCTCCCTATGCCAGGACGCATGGCAGAGATCAACCTGCAATCTGAGTTTATGCTTCCCATGGCAGGAACCACCTCCAACTTCACTGCTTGCTGGTAGGGGATGGCTGGACTGGAGATGCAGTGGTGTGGTGGGAAGTACCTGGGGTGCCAGGGCATAGAAAAGAGGTGGGATACCAGAGCTTAAAAATGGCGAAAAGCAAACGTCTCCTTAGCATGCCCTAGTGTCTATGGCAAATCCTTTTCTGGGAATTAATATTTTCTTAGGTTCTCATCTAAGAGAACAGGAAGATGAGAGTAAAGAAGCACAAGTCAGAACTCAAGGCTTTTGGCTCATTGCTCTCAGCAGGACGTCCGCCTGGCCTCCAGTGCTTCT
>NW_010419470.1:0-3509 GCF_000710305.1 Buceros rhinoceros silvestris | reverse complement strand
AGGAAGTCCGACTGGACTCCAGTGCTTCTTGGTAATCCAACCTGCGTGGGCTATGAGCTACATAGGGAAAAAGGAGAAACTCTTGGCTGAGTCTCTGGAGTATGGCCTACTCCTGAGTGCCATTACTTCAGCCTTGCAGGCATTCAACCTCAACAGATATTCTTTATCCAAAAGCTAATTCCCTGGGTTGTTCTGACATTTTTAGAAGTGGGTGCATCGCTTGAAAGTGAGGCTTGTGCTGAATTTCATATGCGCAGTGCTGGCAGCTTGCTCTTGCTCACTCCTAGCAGAGGCATGCAGAGAGGCAAGGACGGCATCAATCCTTCTGGGAGGTGACAGATGAGCCCTTTGCTCAGTGTGTTGCCTGATCTTTCCTTCTGAAACGTTGAAGATAGCACACTGGCAAGAAAACTTGCTAAAAATTTGGCATCATAGAAGAGCTGCCAGCTTTATAGGGAGGCTGATGACAAAGGATCTCTTGAGTTTGATCGCTGTAGTCTTGAAGCTTAGGACAAAGAACCAGATTCAGGACTCCTTGGTTTACATCCTGTAAATTCCTGGATCCCTGTAGGCCTCATAAGAGACTTTTAATCTCTTTTTACCACTTCAAATTAACATACTTTATTTTTAAGAGTATTAGAAGATCTAGGAGAAATTATGGTGTTGGCTAATAAGTAAAAAATTCATCTAGGAAACTGAAGATTGAGGAGGTTATAGACTTGGTCTGACATATCATATCATAAATACTGGCCAATTAAAAAATTTCCTGGACAAAAAATCTTACTAGAAATAGAGACATTGTATCAGGAGGCTTGTTCCTTTGTGAGGTGGTTAATGCTAGGGATGCTAAATGGTGCTAAACAAAACTAAAAGTCTAGGCAGTTTGGAAAGACAGTTCCCCTCTGAAGAATCCAAGAATAGCATAGAATAATGCCAGTATTATTTGCTTTACAGAAACACATCAGTAATATACTGCACTGTGGCAAAATGACAGTCAGAATGGATATCAGATGCGATAAGAAACATGATGAGCCCAGCTGACACTCACAATCCAGAGTTTGGTGACGTCTTTCCTGACAGATAATTTCACTTAGTCCCTCTCAGGAACAGCTCATCATTAAACAGCTACGGGCAGGCACTGGATAACACCTCAGTGTAGGTCAGGCCATAGAGAAGCTGGACTTGCGCAGCTGGAGGCCCACCTGGATGTTGCTTTACATCCTGGAGAAGGATGAGCCAGGCTTTCAGTAAGTAAATCTTCAGTGTCTTGGAGCCCCAAAAACCTCACTAACTTCAGTGTCTCAGCTTTCACTGCTCAAGTAATGTGTGACTTTTTGCACAAGTTCTTGCTTCATTTGGTTCATTGGATGCAGTTCCCCTCCATGACAGATCCTGCTTGAGGTGAGATCTCAGCCAAAGCTTGAACCCCTTTTGCAAGACTCAGCCAATCTTCATGAGATCCTTTGGGTTATGTTCAACTCCTAGGCTACCAAGTGTGTTTCAGTGACCCTCTCCATATCAACCAGTGAAAATGTGAATAAACTCTGTTATTGGGAACAATGAGGCACTGTGTACCTGGGAGTGAATACAGATTTCACTTGTTTAGGCACTAAGACAAAAGCTTTGCGAGCATCAGTCATTTCATTGCCAAATAAAAATTGCTTGAAAAATATATTAAGGTCATTTGAAGAGTTTTTGTAATAAAATAAAAGATTTAATAAAGAATAATTTGCTGTTCTGTAATGTCTTTCAGCAATGGAGATTTACCGTCAGAGTGCTGCCTGGATATTACAAAGAAGGGTTTACTAGAAATACAATAGATAATAAATTCAAGAGATTAAATCTCCTCCCTGTGTATATGTGTTAATAAAAGATTCCCATAATACTCCTGAAATACAGGAAGTATAAAAGATAATAGCAATGGTATGCAGTAGAAATAAAATGTTCTGACTAAACTAATCAGTGGATTAATGCATGACCAGTATGAACAGAGCCCGTATGACAACCCACGCAAATGCCAGCAGAGCTCGCTGCTGTGTATTGAGAATAAAACTGACCTTGGTGTGGGGGGGCTGCACAACCTCTGAATGCATTTCCCTGAAATATTGCGCATAAAATCAATTCTGTCATTAATAAATGACCCATGTTTTCCATTTCTGATTAACTCAACTCACCTGTTGGGAACCTACTGTCCAAGGAGCAGTGTAGTTTCCAGAACAGAAGGGGAAAACTGGAACTGCGTTATACTGGTGCCCGTTCTCTCGATACGCAGAGGGCTGGGGCAGATCCACAGCACTATTAATCTTTCTGGGGAATTTGGCTTCAGAAGAGTTCAGATACCTTAGTGCCTGTAGATACCTAGCTCAAATGTATTGTCCAAAGTGGTTGTTAGAGGATAGACAGCTCATGCTTTGGCCTCTAACAGCCTTCAACCCTTGCTTTTTGATTGCTCACATCATAAGTCGACTGGACATTGCTCTGCTTCTTTCTGACAGCACAAGCTTTCTTAGCAGTCTGTTTTCCTGGAGCTTTCAGGCATTGGTGAAATGCTTCTATTCTTAACAATGCAATATATAGAACTGGAATGGATGTCTTCCTAAATTAATCCTTGAAATCACTGCTAGGTTTTTCTTCATTTTCTTCTATGCCCTTTTTGATAGATTGTTTCTAAAAGACGGGCATGTGCACATGGATGTGCACACGTGTATATACAGACTCACAGGCATATATATAAAATCCAATATGGCCAGATGAAAATTTTAAAAAATATCAAGTCTATTGCTCAGAGATCATAAGAGGATATAATTCTAAGGCTTTTTAAACATATGTTATTTTGAGTTGAATGTATACTTGCTTCAATCTGCTCTGTGCAACCACGGAGATGAGAAAAGTACTTTAAGAAAATGAAAGCTGGAAATTTTTAAACATGATAATTCTTGTAGCTAGGGCTATAAGTGGCATATTAAGAAGTCCTGAAACTTACACTGATGCGGAAAATTTGAGAACCGTGACTGTAAAATAGATTTGCAGAATGCAGCTGCATGACCCTGGTTACCTGTCGATCGGCAGTATGCGAATTCCTGGTGTGGCTACGAGCTGCCTGGATTTCTTATGTGTCTGTCTTATTTTGTTTATTTTCTCCTAGTTGTTTTGTAATAGAACAGATGAAAAGTATCAAGTTTTCTGCTTTTGAGAGACACCTCTGTAAGGGTAAATCACTGATGAACAAACCAGGACAGCCTGGAAGAAAACAGGCTGAGAGCACTGATATTTCACTGGCGTCTGACTAGAGACGGCAAATGTTATATCAGCTTTTCAGAAGAGTACAGAGCTAAGAAACTCAGGCAAACATAGGTCATAGAACTTGAGGAGAGGAATGCAATTTCAAAGCAACAGTGTCTGGGGCTAATATCAAAGACTGTCAAACATTGTAAAAATCTAATCAACCACTGTCGCCACTAATCAACCACTTAGACAAAGACGCTGAGATTTGGCATTTTTTTTAGCAG
>NW_010419469.1:7563-37303 GCF_000710305.1 Buceros rhinoceros silvestris | reverse complement strand
TTTATATATATATAAAAGAGGAAAAAACCCACCAAAATAAGGCAGCAAACTTACCGGAAGCCCCTGTCTCATGCATTTTTTCTTCATGTTTGCTATCTGGCTTACAACCACTTTTTTCATCAGCTTCATCATCACCCCACCAGGCTGGCTGTCCGTACAGAGGTGTCCCACGAGGCATAGCGGAAAGATCTATTAAATCAGCCCAAATCAGAGGAAATTACTTCTCTGTTCAGTTGCAATATTTAGCTTAAAATAACATGAAGAGAGAGTTTCTCCTGGAGGCTGAAGTGAATTGGTTGCATGCATTTGCCTAAATACAAAACAAACTTGGAGACTGGACACTTGATCTGGGTTCTAAATATAAAAGCTTACTAATGACCCAGTCAAAACTTCTGGCACAAAAGTTTATGCCAAGGCAGATGGTATCTCTTATTGTTACCCTGATACATCTGAAAACTTTGTTTTCTGCTTTCAGTTTGAAGTCATCAGCATAGCAGTACATTCCTAAAAGCTGTCCACTGCTATTTCTGTGAGAAGATTCTCACTTTTATCCACACTGACCTTTCAATGAAATCTGAACTCACTGCATGAAAAACTGATCAAATTTTGCAATGTTGCCAAGGTTCCAAACTGCTGACAACCAGGACAGAGTGTTGAAAGTTACCTTGTGCAAAACATTACTGAGCAAGATTTGTTTTTTTAATAAAAGGTACTAGTTAAATTAAAATTGTACGGTACAATTAAAAATGCTGTTTCTTATACAGGATGTATACACATGATTAAGCACATTTAAATGTGAAGATTAAATAAGAAAAAAAAACCCACTGATATAATTACGATTTCTACCTTGGTGATAAATTGACTGACTAGTTTTGACCCAATCTCTTGGGAGAATACTTCACGCTACTGAGATTTAGCTATTCCAGTATCATACAGGTCTTACAAAGAAATTCTAAGCAGTCTTATGCAAAATAATGTGATCTGTTCAAATCCAGTTTAGTAGCTTGTTTGTTACTTTGCCTAACACAAATTTCAATCTTTTTGTTCACTGCCATTCTACAGATGATACGTACTCATAATTTCATAACCGTGCCAAAAGTTTCAATGAGATTTGAAGATACTACATACTTCCTTTCTAAAATAGCATCACACTTTAGCCAATACTGAATTGTTTTTAAATGCTTGGTAGCTGACGCTTGTTGCACTGAATTAGCAATAGAAAAAAGCTATGCCTATAGACATATGTATATATATGCATATAAACAGTGAGAGACTCAATCCCCAAAAAAGTTCTGAGAGTTGTACTCAAATATAAATACCTATCACTACCTTTGTTAATTTTGGAAGAGTGACAAGAAAAATGGAAGATTAAGATAAAAAAAACCACAGTGCTACTTTATAAAAAATTTAAGACGACCAGAATGCTGAAGAGCCACTTGGAATAAACACTGAAGTCATGTACTCTTAATGGGATTCTAGATTAGCCAGGAAAACTAGCAAGTTAACTAATTACATCACAGTGTCCTATATGTGGGGAAGAGAACTCTTTGAAGCCTGTCTACCAGAAGACTGAATTAAATCTGAACAAAACTGTACAGCCTTGACTTAAGGAGTCGGACTGAGTCAGCTCTGTATTAGGGAAGCAATAATACCTGACTCCTTTCTCATTCTTGTGGTTATCTCCTGCAGTAACAGGAAACACAGCGAGTTACTATAAGATGGAACAATAAACTTTAGCAAGTCTCACGTTGAAGTTAAGACACCTGCAGCAGAACCACCATGACACATGACATAAACATGAAAGATGCAGAAACAAGACAGAAGCTACAGGTTCTACAAAATTTTAAACCACAGTAGAACACTTAGGTTCTATCCTGACACATCTAACAATAAATGCTAATACTTATAAAACAAACAAACAACCCCCCCACCCATTTAAAAGAAAAAACCCAAATAAAAAAAAAAAAAAGTGAGCACTTGACAAGGGTGGTGGTAAAAAGTACAAGCTGTTCCTGAACTAACAGTTTTGGTTACACTGTAAAAAAAGGCACTTTCTTGCCGCTAATGCTGCAAGTTTGTGATTTTGGAAAAGAGAAATGCTGACAAATGCTGATTAAGTGCCCCTTTATGACTTTTCTTACAAGTAAAAGAGGCACGAATTAAATTGCAAAAGTTATTACACTTAAAGCACGTTTAAAATTCCACATGTCAAGTTTTTACTATCTACAGAATTTCACAAGCATTCTGCCAAAACAAATTAATACCCTTTCCAAGTCTGTATGCTTCTGCAGCCAAAAAAAACCCCAAAACCAACAACCTTACCCATTGATTTCTCTTCAGATTTCAGTGATTCTGGAGTTTTCTGGTGTACTTCAGCTGTGGAGTCCGTTACCTTGGATTCAGAGCTTTTGGAGCTGGTTTGCTTCAATCCTTCTGTCTCTGAAGATTTTTGTGATAATTGGAGTTGGCTTGTGAATTTTTCATGCTACATGACATTAAATAGAGAAAAAAAACCCTCTCAAGGACTGTAAAAAAGACCTCTATGTTACTAATAACTATACTATGACAGAAGAACATGTAGGAACTGCACATTGTTACCTTCAGTGCTTCTTCAGGGACTCTCATCTCTCCTCTGACAACAGTAAAAAGGTTAGTATGTAAGAATGCTAAGGAAAATACTGCAAAGATGTCAGTTCACAAGAGGATTTTACAGAAAAGCAGCAGTTCTGCAGCCGATTTGCCACTGGAATGGTGACCCTACAGATACGTTACTGTTAAGACTAGCATGTACAGTCGTAATCAAAGCACCTACACAATACAATTACTTAGCATTTGTAAACTGACCACTGAGTAGATATCTTAGTGCTGTAACAATAAAAGTTCTCTTTTTTCATTCAGTAGTTTGCTGAGTAATTACTTGTAATCTTCTCTACTTGAATACAATCTCATATGATACAAATATTTGTTCATTTGCCTCAAAGTACTGTGTCTTAACACAGAAGTTACACATTAGGTTTTAAAAAGTAATTGGAAGTTGAGGTTTCTTTCAGTGAGAAGCAATGAAATGTACTTTATCAGTAGTAATGACCAAGGCACAATATTTTAAACCCCACCATCTTCTCTAGTATAGGCATTTTTGTATTAACAGGAGAAATAATATTTCAAAGTTGCTTCTCATATAGTATGCAAATTCTTCATTTAACATTACCACACTGTTAACAAGAAAACTGTCCCGACACTGCGCATTTTTATGGCAAGGATATCATATCCAAATCTCAGTTTATCTTCTAACTTCAGAGTGATATATGTTTGTTCTGGAATCCTCACATCATTCACAAACGTCTACAGAAATAAATGAGGACAGAAAGAGATCTTGTTAAATTCCAAAATAACAACAAATCACTTAAATAATTGCACACGAAGTTTTCAGCACTGTAATTTTCTACTGGTGATTCACTGGGGGGTTAAACTATACACCGCAATTGACACTTGCTTCACAAAATATTTTAAAAGGAAGGTTAAACACCAGTCACTAACCAGGCTGCTAACATCACACGGGTCTTGAAAACTTTCTTACAGGTATGATCTTGTTTGCAGTATTTAATGGATCGTTGATTAATGTTCCCTCAAATTAGCACCTCCACTCATCGCTTTTCTTGGAGTTTGTTTTTTCAATACCAATTAGCTGTCAGAATTGATTAATCATTACATTTGTACAATATCTTAACATTGGACATGAGAGTTCTGAGGTAGCTTGTAATTTCTACCCATGTCAAAGGACTGACTTAAAAAGGGACCAAGTTAGTGTACCCAAGTTAAATCACACCAGAAGTGATAAAGAATATTGTGACTCTTGAAAGAATAGGTGTAACAACATTTGTAAGCAGAAATAACATTATACAGACTAGCAAGAGAGCAGAGCAAAGTCCGCAGGCTTGACAATACCTTTTGAAAATTCAGTTACTGTACAGTAAGTAAACCTCCTCTCCTTGAAATCACCACCGGAAAAATAGCTGGAGAAAGCAGACAAGCTTTAAGTGATTTGGAGAAGGATTTGTGTCTCTGAAAGTGCCCAATTTCACCAGTCATATCAGCTGGCTGTTAGATTGGCAATACAGATGACCAATCACTCAGATTTCAAGGGCCAGATCAAACCTAACAGTGAAAAATAACGAAGAATTTGGGGGAAAAAACCCCACATGCTGGTATAAATTAAGAGAACACCTGAGACATAAACAATGATTAATTACAGAAACGGACAATGATACATGTTCAAGCCAAAACGGATCTTTAGATGTAATTTGGAACAGTTAGAAAACAATGTCATCTCCATGGAAAAGAAATTAAATGAACATAAATAAGGCTTAAAGTTAGATTATTTAAGCTCTACAGAAAATTCTAGAAAGTCATACAAAATTCTAAAATATGTAAAATTCTAAAACATAATATTAAACATTTACATAATATTCTAAAACAGACACAAGCCCTTGTAAGAATTGGAGGGGGGGAAAAATGTTTTCCTTCATTTTAGAACTGATCTGCATCTCTGAAGACTGATTCACAGCAGGAAGGTGGGCTTTCAGCATCGAGCAAAGCACTCAAGTTACTAACATCAACAGGGCTTCAAGTTGCCCATGGTGACTTCAGATACCAGAAATCAAGGATGGCTAACACAGTAAGGTAGGAGCAGGCATTGCAAGTGGCCCTTTCATGGTTGGAGGGGTTGCTTAAACCTTTGGGGAGGGGCTTCTCCCAGAAATTGCCTCCTAATGACAGCTCTCGAACTGACTCTTCTGCTCACTCCAAGTTGTACCACTGCTCTTAGAACTCTCCTAAGGGAAATTAGGCTGAACCTCCAACCGTGGAAGTGAATTGTTTCTTAAACTAGATTTGTTACCTTCAGAGAAGACTATACAGCGTCACTATCTTCTGAATTCACTCAGAGAAATACAAAAGGGTAAAGACATGTTTTGAACAGAATATTAAGCTCTTGATTATGAAAACTAGAGATCAGACTATGAAGAAAACAGTAAATATAACTGCATAACATTTAAGACACTTTCAGGGTTACAGACCCTTGAAGAATTGTTCTACAGCATGAGCTGACAAAATTCTGCACAGCATCTTGCCTTCAACTACTCCTCAAGGCTCAATTCAAACTGCATTAAGATACTACAGTTCACACTGGAAGTTCCTCTTTCTCTACCTTCTCCCCGGCATTCTTGAAATCTTACCTCTCCTTTTACCTGAAAAGAATGCAACATCTAGATTTAAAAGAATGTAAGGAATATGAATTATCAGCTCTATGTGAAAAGTCTCTGGTTGCTGGGTGTTACTTCATTTTCTTTTAAAATACAAAATGAAGGCTTAATTTAGGGCAAATTCAAGGCAAATAAAATATTTATGGATTATCTCATATAAGCCTGTTGCATTACTTTAAGAATTATTTATCAGTTGCATATTTTCCCATACCTTAAAAAAAATTACAGCTTCTATTTTTATTTTTCCTAACAATTGCATGTTAATACTACAGATAGGAGATTACATACTTTGTGTACCTTTCTGAAATGCATTTACTGTTGGTTTGTGTCAGTTTTGGGGACTCGGAATACTGCAACTCCACACAACCATTCTTAAGAATTTTAAAACAATACATGCATGTTTCTAACAAATTTGCTAGTTGAAATATGCCAATTTTTTAAGCATTTTTGGAGTTAGAGGCATATGGACTCACACACAAAAATCTAAGCTCGGATAATGAATGCTTGCATTGCTCATCAGAGTCTAGTGTTAGATGAAGTCTGGAAAGATAAAAACAACATACCTCCCCAAAACAGAAAAGGGATCTTCTATTTTCCTTAATTAAAATTTTTTTCTATAATTTTAAAAATTGCTTACGTACTTGACAGAAAAGATCTTCCAAGAGAAATGAGAATTAAAGGTACAACAATTTACTGCTTTGTAAGCATGAAACTGAGTTTAATGTATATTTATTCCGCTTTCACACTGTGTCCAGAGAAAAAACGCATGTCTCAAAGCAGCCCAAATTCTAGTGAATCAAAAAAATTTAGGCCAGCCTGTAAACATGTATGTATATATGTATGTATGCATTTTTCCTCCAAGGTCAGAGCTCTGAAATTCACGCGGATGCGGTATGCTCAACCCAGAGAGCTCTCAAGGCAGTGTGCACAGTATACAGACATCCTCATACTGAGTTGATTGCATACAACAAGGTTTCAGTTGCTTTGCCCCTGGAGTTTTAAAATCTCACCACAGGCTTTGGGATGCATAAAAAAGCTAGCTACTATATAAATAAGGAATCCTTTTCCCTCTTTAAATCACACATTTTTATATATTCACATGATCTCCAAAGTTTTATTCTTCAAGCAGCGAGAGTCAACTGTCTCTAAGCCTTCTCAAAGCTTGCTGAGCATTTCTCAATCCAATTCTAAAACATCAGTGTGAAAGGACTTCACTATTCTGCAGATATCCCTGAGAAGAATGTTACTCAGCAGGGCCAGATGTTTGATGATTTTTCTGGTATGTTTTTTAGGTCACAAGTCAATGGAGAAAATACAGTTGAATTCTGTTGATGCTGGTGAAATAACAGATCATATCTTAGCAACTGCACACATTTTCTTGAGAAAAGAAGAATTCCTCAGTCTTTTTTTTGTATGAAATAAAAGATGAACAGGAATGACCAGGAGCCATCATGATAGATTATTAGAACTAAAACTTTACATTTTATAAAACTGTCTAAAATTTACTTTTGCTATAATTCCAAATCTAGATGTACAAAGTCCAGGATGAAGACTGCTGTAACCTTTTCACTGAACTGTGAATCAACCATACAGAAAAGAACATTCAGGCATTAGGGCATGAAGTGCAATTACAGTTCATCTTCTGAAATTATTTCAGACTCTCTCCTCAAACATCACAGCATGAATGGATAGGTCTTGTATACTAAGAAAAGTATATATCTGTTTTACAGAGATGGGACTAACAAAACATTTACTCTTGATGGTGCAAGCAAAATAAGAACAGGTTGAAGCGATGAAAGAGGAACTTGGCTGTTAGAAAGGTGGTGTTCTCAGTGGAAATAGCAGATAGACTGAACAGAGTAAAAGAACTATTGCCTAGTTAGCAGTTCACCTCATGGTTTGGACACATTGCATACGTTTTTCTGCCACACAGTTATTTTGGTGTTGTAAAATGATGTGTTTCCTTTTTTGATCTGAAACCAGATAGGCAGATATATGCCAGAAAAGTACAGATGGAAAGAGATAGTAAGGGAAGCACCAGGAATACAAAGAGCAAGAATTGAACACCTAAGACTTAATATTCCCTGCCCCTAAACTGGGAATAAGGAGTTCCTTTGATGTTTCTGCATAAACAGCTATAGAACAAGTGACACTTCAAAACTGAGAATGAATCAGATGAAGCAAAAGAAATAACTGAAAGCTCTTCATCAGAGGCAGAGACAGGAGTTGAATAAAGACTTTCTGGCATCTATTTTTACTGAATTCCAAGTTTTGTAACAAGGGAATGAAAATCTGAAGGTATGTCTATTGACTACAGGAGTAACATAGAATTAGAAATAAAGTCAAATGGCTCAGCAAAAAAATTAGTGTCCTGAATTCGTTTTTGATCCCTGCCTGAAACAGGGTACTCACTTTCAAAATTGAGGTTTATTAAACATTTAAGGAGCAAAGTTCTTCCATGTCTACAACTGTTCAAAAGATACAACCCTCCAAGTTAAACTGGTTTCACATGGAATTGGGACTCTGACCCTGGAAGGCCAAGTTAGTTACCTTAGAAGCTAATAGAGACAGACTAACAGAGCTTATTTTGAAATGCTCTTCAAGATCAAACACCAAAACCTAAATCAATGCTAATAGGCAGTAACTTGAGATTTTTTATCATCTTCTATGTTTTTAAACATTTGACACAGCTATTCACTACCAGTAGCTTTCTAAATGTTAATTCAAATCAGCAATCACAGATGAAATCATTATTTTATTCTGTACACATTCATGACACAGCTAAACATTTAAAACTACATAAAATAACAAGCATGAGTAGCATGTATAAACAACTCTAAGTATTTAAAGGGCTACAAAAATATGACAGTTAAAGGTTTTAATAATCTACTGTAATATTAAAAACATTTCTAAAGGGAGAATCCTACCCAGAATATTGCATATGCAACTCCTAGAAAAGCTTTAAAATGTAAAATGCTTTATGAAACTTTATTTTGCTCATAACTTTGATTTTTTCCCCTATATTAGTATGTAATAACTTGACACATTATTCATAGACATTTTGACAAAAAGGACACTGAAACCTAAATGCAAATGCAAAATTAAATAGGTTTATATACAACACATAGATTGCATGCATAATTTTTCCCATATGAAGTACAGTTTAATATTTTAAGTATGAAAAAAATGAGAAAAAAGGAATAGCATATGAAATAAAAAGCAATTTCTTAACCAGACATTCTAGAGATTGAAATACTTTTTTTTTAACAATATAATCGAGACCATTTTTCCCCTTCATTTCTGAAATACAGATGAGCAAGATATTCCTTTTTAATTTCCTTATAAATGAAATTTATTGCAGCCCTTTAAATAACATGCAGTGGAAAACCCCCGCAAAAACTACATTTTCCCTTTGACTACTCCCCCATTTCCAATTCTTGCATTACAAAGCTATTAGTGTTAATTGTTAAGTCTTACTCTCTGCTGAAAAAAAACTCCAGAACAAACAAACAAACACACAAATGCCTACCGGGAGCTATCCATTTCTGATGTTAACTTACCCCATTCAAGCTGCCCAAATCCTTCACCAAGTGTTCATCCGTAGAGGCATCATAGTTAAGTACAGCATGTTGCTTGTCCACACTTCGGGACTAAAATATATTTTAAAAATAATACAAAATAAGGTATTTTAAAAACAGATCAAGATAGCATTAATGTTTTTTTCTTAATGTGATTATTTTTGTTCTACATAAGACATTAATTCAAATTGTATAAAAAAAGTTAGCACCACATATGAAAAAATTCAATCTCTAATCATAGCCAGCTCTGGTCCTGGGTGCCTACTGCAGAATCCTAAAATAAATTCAGGTTAATTATTTTCTTAACATTTCCCCAAACATGATTAAAGTCAGATCCAGTCACACCTTGCCCAAGGATTTTTTTTTTTTTCAGTTCACCATAATTATCATTGATGTTTAATCCATCATTATGCATTTGACCTTTATTTCTCTCTCCTTAACTACATTGTTGTATCATTCAGAACATGAATATGATACTGTGGTGCTGCTCTTCTCTCTGAAACACACCATTTCCTGTTACACATTAGTAAATGTTCCACTATGTTGCCTGGCTTATTTACCATAGTTTACAAGCATTCAAATTGTTTTTCCTTGATCCAAATTTCCTAAACAAATCATCTATAGCTTTCTTCAGTAAATATCCAAAAGGTTCCTCATTATTAATTACTAATTCCATCAGGTCTGGCCCTAATCTTTACCAGCCCTTTCTTAGGCATTTATTTACTTATGTATTTATTTTGCATCCAAATGTCAACCCACAGATCAGGAACAATCCTTCTCCCTGTTTGCTCTGAGACTACCACCTCCCTAACAGCTAAGTACCACGTTTAGCACTGGCCCAGAGCCAAGCACTCGCAGCCTGAGATGCTGATCGCAGGCAAGTAAGAGGTAGAGCTGGATGTATGCTTCCTTCGAGCATGATTGTGGTCAGCATCTTGACGTCTCAAACAGTTCCCAACTAGATAGAGCCCATGTCTCATCTTTCCCAGCTGTGCACACTGAATCTCACCCTGTTTGCTGGTAATTCTGCTAGTGTACTGCTCTGACATGATTGCTATAGCAGCACATTTCTTCCAGCAACACTCTTTACAGCTGCAGGTTTACATCTTCTGTCCTTGCTACTCAAGTCATCATTCAGGACTATATAGCACTGAGTACAGTAAAGTTCTGTCTGAGAGTTCTGGGCTTATTTCTGTACCCGCAGCTGGAGTCTGTCAGCTCCAAGAGTGCCAGGTTGTTAGTGCATTAGCCAGTTCAAGGCATCAGAACAGGCAATCATGACTCCTAAGGAAATGCCTTCTCTTCTAGCACCCCATGCTTATCTATTCTCCATTTCTTGACACTTCCTACTATTACTTTCCTTCCTTCTTTTCAATTTACTTCCTTATTCTTCCTTTCCAGTCTATCTTTTAACTCCTTCGCTTTCTCCTCAAAGAAGTTAAATGAGTCCTCTTCTGTTTATACTTACTATTTAATTTTTAGACTTTTCATTTAAGCCAATATGCGCTACAGTCTTGAGAGGTACAGAAGGGGGTCAGGATATAAAGTGGGAGGGGAGAATAAAGGAAGAGACAGACAAATGAACAAGGTCCATGCCCATAAAAGCTGCACTAGTAATCTACATCAGTAAAGTGTAGATAGAAAATATACCAGTATAGTTCATCTTCTACTTAGTAATCCTTCCTAAAGTGAAAACACGCTACCTCAATAAAATTAGCTTCACTGATACTTGTATTCTGCTAAGCCTACAACGCCAAACAGAGATCATGCTTTTCCACGTTCTAGTGATGCAACAATACAAGCACAAGAATTACCTTATCTTTACCCAGGTTACAGGAAAAAATTCTGAACTTCAATTACGTTATTCAAATACATACTGCACTAGTAAACAATCATTTGATTATTTTTATGTGCTACACTCTATTAAAAATAAGTTAAAATGGAAAGGACACAATAAGATCCTTAAAGCTTCAAGGTATTTTGTCCATCTTCTAAAATAGTAAGAGTGATTACTCAAGTCTGTGTCTTTTAGAGAAGCACCTGAAACTCTGCAGGATATTAAGGCTCTCCTCAGGCTCAGATTACTTGCATATAACTGGATGCATTTTTTTCATTGCAGATTAACTTTATGGGAGCAAAGCCTATATATATCTTGCAAATGCCATTTTCCCTCCGGATTTGTTATTGCAGTCTTCCATTCAAATTTCAGTACTATCAAAACTACTTTTTGTAAGACTGTAGTGCCCTGGGAGGCAGCTAAGCACCATACAGCCACTCACTCCTCCCTGCCAGAGTGAGATAGGGGATAGACAGGAAGAGCAAAAGCAAGAAAAGTCACGAGTCAAATTAAAGATAGTTCAAGCAATGAAGGAAAGAGGAAGGAGAAAGAAGAAATAAAACAAATCAATTGCAAAAGCAATCACTCACCACCCCCCACAAACAAATACCCAACCAGTCTTTGAGCAGTGGTCACCTTCCCCAAAGTCCCTTCCCTCTCGCAGTTTTTACTGGCAAGCATGACGTTATATGGAACAGAATATCCCTTTGGACAGTTTGGGTCGGCTGTTCTGGTTGTGTTCCCTCTCAACTTCTTGTGCACCTTCAGAGTCCCATGTATGAGGGGGAACAGAGTGTGAAAGAATGCCTTGAACTGCACACACTGTTCAACAACAGCTAAAATACTGGTGGTCACAGATCCAATATACAGTATAATAAGGGTCTCTACAAAGAAAACTAACCCAGCCGGATGCAGTACAAAGATTTATATATGACTGCAGAAAAAAATTAAAAAAAAAAAAAAAATCAGAGAATAACCATGCTAAGAGCCGTATAAAAGGAAAACTACATCCTCAGTTAAAATAAATTTTTAACTGGCATCATCTTAGACAACGACTCTTCAATCCAGACTAGTAAGAAAGTGTTCAGAATACAGAAATAAGAATATTCTTCTTTGGAAATAATTTTCATATTATGATTAACGTAGATTTTTTTTTTATCTTAGAGATTATTTCCTCATCAAGATTCATAAAGTGTTCTAAACATAAAGGCAAAAGAGGCAGAGAATGTGGTATTTATCCATAAGCAGGGAGTCACATTGGAGCAGCTAGCTGAATGTAAAGATTGCATACTGTGTTTGAGCATATTTACAAAATAAGACACTTAAAGTAAATCTGTATTCCCAGTCACGAACAAAACCTCTTGGAAGAACAGTATTAGGTGCAGATCTGAGGTCTAATTCTATCAGGCATGCAGAGTTGAAATATTTTAAATAAGGCTTTTATAACATGTTTTATGTCAACTGGTTACGAATAAAAGCATTGCATTCTGCTTTCTTTATCATGCATTTTCCACATGTTTTGCAGTAAAAGAACCACCAAGTTGTCAATAGTAGAAAGGAAAGTCCTACACAAAGAGCTACACATAAAGAACAAGAAGACATTATTAGATTCTTTTCTGGTGGGTTCCTTCCCCTGAAGCAGTATGTGGTGTTACAGTCATGCTGGCATGTCATCATCACCATGGCTTGGCTTCGCGAACGAAGATCTGGGAAGGGCTTTTCCCACGCTCACTGCAAGCGATGAGTGCACCCTTCAGGCCTGCACAGTGGATTTTTTAGGTGAGGCGCAGCGTGCGCGGAACTGGCTCCACCCTTTACACCTGAGGTTCATCTGCCAGGGCCTAGTGAGCTTGGACGGTGACAGCGAAGTCCTCGGGTCATAGGTTTGGTTAGAGTGTCCTTCTCTTAGATGATGGATGCCTTGCAAGGCTAAACGAGCTTCATCTGCCCGGGTCTGGGGTCAGAGTTGTCCTTCTCCTAGGATGGCTGCCCGAAGGCTAGTGAGCCCATCCTGCCCGTGGACACACTTTGTCTGACCCTTCAGTTGAGACCTGTCTGGCTTGGGAGACCCCACCGGAGGCACATGCCACCACCAGCAGAGCTCTCAACCTCACAAGGGCACGCAAGCTCCTTCCCCAGGGCAAGGGGGTGCCTGTGAAAGAGTCGCTGCTCTACCTCCGGACATCACAGACCCGGGCACGGGGCAGCCAGGGCCTGCCAAGAACGGGAGTCCTGTAGACCTAAAGTAACAGTGGGCTAAAGAGAATATTCTTGAAAATCACCAGGCCTCTTGATTCTTTTCACTACCTCTAAAGTCAATACACAACATTTGCAAATGACTGGAATCTATTCACAATATTAATCATAGAGGCAGCTACTTTTGAAGGTGATGATGACTGATGTTTTCTAACAAAATAATAAATGAGTATTCAGCTACAGTCTAAGGACTGATGAACCACAGACAGGAGACACAACAGGGGAGAGAGAAAGAAGAAAAGGCTCTCTTATTCAGAGACAACAACCCATTACAACAAGGTGGTGGTAAAACAAAAGCATTTTTAAATTATAATCTTCTGGGCAGGAACCTACAGAGTGGGTTTTTTTGATTTCCTTTGCTTCTTGTTTCGGGAGTTGGAATTTTTTTTGTGATTATTTTTTTTTTTTAGTATTTCCCATATAAATCACCAAGACATATACTGCCTGTCTTTAAAAGAGAAATTAACAGTTTGCTCAACTACTTTCTATCAGGTCAAAGAATTTCCATCACCAATATAACTGCTGGATGCCTTCAGAGGTTGAAAGCCAAATGCAGTTTACTAGCGATATTACAAACTGAGTAATACACATAAAAATAGGGCTCTAGGCACTTCATTTCCAAGTGACGTTGTAATCTGTCCGTGAATGGCTGCATACACAACTCTCGGGAACAAAAAAACAAAATAAAAGAAAATATTTTATTAAATGGTAGGAAGAGTTGAGAATGTTAGGTTTTAAAGTTCAATCTTCTTAAAAGCTCTACAGTAAACAAAGACAAGAATTCAAGAAGAAACTCCTGAAATATTATCATTAACCATTCAAATACCTATATACTAGAAAGAAGCAGCTCAGAGGACTACAGCTTTGAAAAGGTGCATGCAAAATGACTACATACTCAATAGCTACGCACCTCTAAGGGTTCTGCATAGTGATCCTCAAAGTTGAGGAAACTACTGAAGTATCAAACTACTTTGAATAAAGTTTCTGTTTTTACAGTTCCACTGAAACCATTACTGAGATTAAGTCATTCAAATTCCTTAGAGATAGAGAAATACTCTTATCTACTAATTTCATTTGCCTTTGAACAAGATCAGAACACATGGCTAAATTAGATTACAAGTTGCAGAAAAAAGAAAGCTCTTTTCAAAAGCATCCAGTGCCCTTAGCATTATACACGTTTTACAGAGCACGCACACTGATTACTGATCATAGAGCAAAATTTATTTAATCTTGTGTTCTTGCATTCTGTATGTGATTTATATGAAGAAAATGTGATCCTCTGCACTTTGATGGTAACTGTATGATTGGTGGTAATGTATTTAAACTAACTTTTTTTTTATGAACACAAAATAATCAAAACAATCCCAGCATCTAGGGAATTTAATTTTCCAAAGGAACATAAAACTGGCACATGAAGTTCACAATTTGAGCAGCTGTGCATGGAAGGCTGATGCAATTACCTGTAACATCAGCTCACAGTCATCTCTTCCAACAAATATCATTTCTCTTGGCAGCCTATGGCGGGTGCCTCCACTGCTCACCAAAAACCAGGATGTTAAGCTCATTTTCTGCTTAGCTGATAAACCCTTGGCAAAGCTACGTCATCCTGCAGCAAGAAAGAAAGAGACACAGAGAAATAATTTTAGTTATTTTTAGCTACAGTTACTGCTCAGCAAACATTGTGAGCAGAATACAAAAAGCCTCTGAAAATACAGCATTCTCAATAGCATGTACTGAATCCAGACATCACAGGAAGCGACAGGCTCCAGATTTAGAGTCTGAGGTTCTGCTTAATGCAACTAGGCAAATTTAACTGGAGCTTCTTCAAAATAAACAAGCAGCTAGCTAATGCCATAGTCACATGTCAATTGTCAGAAAGCTTTTAACATTTGTCAGCTTATTATCAGGACAATTTCTACATTAATGCCTCACTATCACCACCAATAAAAACGTGGCAAACATTCACAAAATACAGGAAGTAACTTGCACATGTGTCATTACATTTTCCTGAGAATGACCTCATTTGGTTTTAAACTCAGATTCTCTGTACAGCAACAAGTGAAAGCTTAAATTAAAGGCAGTTTTGCTTCTTATTTAACCCTAGATTTTCTCAATAAGACTTACACCTTGGAAATTTAACAGCATATGTTTAGAATTGTAAACAAAGCAAAGCAAAATGAACAATTCAGAAGTTGCTTATATGAAGCAATAAAACTGAAAAGTGTTCCTACAAAACTTTACGTTAATTTTCCAATAAACAAGACATACTACATAGATAGGAAAAAAAATGCCATAGCTATTTGAAGTGTCTTAAAACACAAACAAAATCCCAAAACTTCAAAACTGCATAAAATCTTTAACAGAAAACTTCTTCACATAATATGCCCTACTTGAAACTGGACAAAAATATGATTAAAAGCCCTCTCCAGAGCAATTTAATGGAAAAGCCTTTAAGAAGTATTCCAAATCACTCTGTAAGAAAAAGCAAGCCAAAGCAATCATTTCATTCATTCATTAGCACTCTGTATTCACTAAAAGAGAAGCTAAAGAAAATAAAAAGAAAACAGTCTACACTTCTCTCAGTGCCAAGTAGCTGGCATTTCTCTTTTTATCTGTCATTTAGTGAAACTGCAAGGGTAGCAAATGTATTGTAAGTAGACATAAGCCTCTAGTGGACTTGAGCATAATCTGCATAATGACAAGAGCACAGGGAGTTTCTCAAAAGCAAGACTAACATGTAAGCACTGAGTAACTGCAGGAGAATGAAAACACTGCCCCATTACACAAGCTATAAACAAGGAGAGACACTGCAAATTATGAAAACTTATGAGGACTGAGTTAAGTCAAAACTGCATCTGAAAATGACGAAACAGACATTTACAAACAGTAAAGTCAATGGCAGGTGTAAAATGAACTAGCAGAGCTGTCAAGCCAGTTAAAAAAAAATTGCAATTCAAATGGAAGAAATCTGAAAGATTCAATGTGCTAAAGATTTACTTAATAAACAAGTAAATATATGTTGCAACAAAGTGTTCTCTAATACAACGATAACCATAACAGGATTATCTTTCGATGGTTGTATCATGCCACATTCTTCAGATGACACTATGTCCACTTAATGTTCTCAACTCAATGGAAGAAGTGATACAGCATCTCTGTTACACTTAACTTTTCACAGAAAATATGAAGATTAAAAATTATATCTAACATTAACTTGCTAAAATAATTAAAAGTTTATTCAGCACTTTTGAAGGAGATTAATGCTTGTATTTGTAATTTAACCTAGTTTAAAACTAGAAGATAAACTAGGTCAATCAAATGACATTTTTCCGTGCCTTTTAAGAAAGGAAAAGGAAGTAAACAAGTAAATTAAACGGATGTTTGAGAGCAAGCATGCTGTTCAATGTCAAGCTTCCTCATCCTGTTCATATTTTACTGTCTTTTAAATCACTCATCTGCTTATCATAACAACATTTACACTGTTTCGATTTCCTGCTCTAATTAGAAAAAACTCTAAGAAGGTATAAACTATTAGAGAAAGTTCTTAATCATACACTACATTTTAGTTCACACAAGTAGACTGCTCAAGGAGAAAAGCTTTTTATTTATCAATCACTTTGGTTGGAAAAGACCTAAGATCATCAAGTCCAACCATTAACCCAGCACTGCCATGCTAAGGGATTAAACCATGTCCCTCAGCTCTACAACTGTACGTCTTTTAAACACCTCCATGGATGGTGACTCAACCACCTCCCTGGGAAGCTTTACATGGGAAGCTCCCTGGTCCATGCTTTACAACCTTTCTATGAAAAGAGATTTTTCCTAATAACCAGTCTAAAACACCCCTTGCATAACTTGAGGCCATTTCCTCACGTTATCACTTGTTACTTGGGAGAACAGACTGACCCTCACCTCACTACAACCTCCTTTCAGGTAGCTATAAGAGTGTAATAAGGTCTCCCCTGAACCTCCTTTTCTCAAGGCTAAACAACCCCAATTTCCTCAGCCACTCCTCCACAGGATTGTGCTCTAGACCCTTCACCAGCTATGTTGCCCTTCTCTGGACATGCTCCAGCACCTCAGTCCTTCTTGTACTGCGGGGCCCAAAACTAGACACAGTATTCATGACGCAGCCTCACCAGAGCTAAGTATAGGGGGACAATCACTTCCCCACTCATCTTGGCCACACTATTTCTGACACCAGCCAGGATGCCATTGGCATTCTTGGCCACCTGGGCACACTGCTGGCTCGTACTCAGGCTCACCAATGCGGAGTAGAGGGGGACAATCACTACCCTACTCCTGCTGGCCGCAGTATTTCTGATACAAGCCAGGATGCCATTGGCCTTCTTGGCCGCCTGGGCACACTGCTGGCTCATACTCAGCCAGCTCCCCCAGGTCCTTTTCCACCAGGCAGCTTTCCAGCCACTCTTTCATAGGCTTGTTGTGACCCAACAGACAGACAAGTAGGTCAACTGGAGCTAGAAAGAAAAAAAAAACCCACCCCAAAAAACCAAAACCCCAAACCTCCCACAAAAAGATAAAGCCTGACAACAAAACGGATTAAATTAAGATAACTGAAATAATTTTTAAAAATTTATTATACAGAACAATCACGGCCACACACCTTGGCAGAACATTTGTAGTTAAAAGACCATCACCATTTCTGTTGAACTTAATAATGTTGTTTTTCAGTGTTGTCTCAACTGCAACGAATCATCAACCTAGATACATATTTTACTTTTAAGTATTCCTCAGAATAAACCAATGCCTCTGATCAAAGCTACGCTGACATTCTGCATAGCAAAACTGGTTGAAAAAAGTAGCAACAGTTACTTAATATCAGAACAAAAAAGTGCATTAAAAATCTGATATGAAACCACACTTAGTTATCTAGACAGTATATAGACAATTACATTGCATCCTCAAAATGTCATGAAAGCTAAGAATATTTTTAATATTCTGCTCTGTTAGGCACACTGGCTGTAGTATTCTGCATAATGCAATGATGAAAGATTGGTATCTCTTAAGTGAACAAATTAAATTATTACATGACAGGTGCAAAAATCTTCAGAAGTGGCTCTTTACACAGCGTAAATTTAGGTCATGATAATTCTTGCAATTAAATGTCATGATTACTAAAATGTTACACTAGGTTCAAAAAGCAATACGTATTCATGGAAGAAAAATTTAGCACGCCTGTTTAATGCAGTGCCCCCACTTATAGCTCAGGGACTGCATGCGCTGTGCATTTTGAGAGGCTGGAAGCATGCTCTAGTGAGGTTTCATTTGCTGTCGTCCTACTTAACCTCCCTTCCTTGCGTTGTTTATGCAAAACAGGAGAGTGGCTCAGATGGACCTCTCTTATTCCACTTACGGACTACACTTCTTAGATTAAGTATTTACCAAAACTATTATAATTTTTAAAGTATTTATTTTCTATTAATTTTTCTAATATGTCAGTTTTGTATTGTAGTTTTTTACAAACTAGTAAATACTTCATCATTAAGACTTGATCATTCAAAGCAATACCTCAATCTACATACCTGCAAGTCAGTTGCTGAGACACCTATTGCAACTGCAAAGTATTTCCTTGTCTGCAGAAGAATCAGCATTTTATGGTGAAGGAGTATGAATTTCAAAAGGCAGTAACCAGTGTTTAAGAATGAACACATGGGTAATAAGTAATTTGAAACAGATGATGAAGCAACAGGGAAGTTGGCTGCATCATCCCTGTAAATACAATTCAGCCCTAAGAACTAAAGCCCTGCATTATGTAGCCAGAAGATGGGTGTAACCAATTTCAAATGTCTAGAGAAACACTGCCAAGGTTACAGTTTTGATACAGTAATGTTATTGTAAGCAAAAATCCTTAATAAATCTCACATTTGAGCAATCTACAGTCTACATTTTTGTATTTGCCTGTAACTTAAAACAGCCATTTGTTTTCTCCAGCTAAACTATTAGTGAGCACTGAGACACCAATCCTACAGAGAAACAAAAAGCTATGTTTAAAATTTAAACTAAACATAATATATGCCTGAAATTATGACTTTTAAGCACCACTGTCCCCCATATTATGACTGAAAATAGTGTAATTTTAATGGCACACAACTATCCTATTACTGTACAACAAATTTTATTTAAGAGTATTTTAAAATAACATTAAAAAAAACCCTACATCAAGCTGAGACACAGTACTGACAAAGCTGGAAGACCTATGTTGCCCATTATTTGCCCTTTTAAGTTCTTGTTTCCAGCTGCTAAAATTTTTGCTAAGTTTACTTTCTCATACAATTGCCTAGTGTATTTGGGGAAGCTTCAGAAGAAATGATTCAAAACATTGCCAAAACAAGGTTAGAAGAAAGTATTCTATGTTACTACCTTAAAAATAAATATATAAATAATTTGTAAGTAGTGCCCCATATATGTAAATTGGTAACTGAAGCTTGACAGGAAGCATTAGTACCTTTTACTATTATTCTTGTGCAAATCTATCCAAACACAGACAAGCAACATGCTTTTGAAAACTTTCCATGTAGATATCAATTCAAGACGTACACAGATGAATTATTTCAAGGCATCTGTCCACACACAGCATGCTCCGCAATTTCCTTTATCTACCCTTTTTTAATATTACAGCACCAGTTATAACCAAAAAAAGGACATCTTTCCCCAATACTCTCAATTCGTCCACTGTTGCTGATAGAGAACAAACATGAGCGTAGAAGGCCCAAAAGGAGAGTACACCATCACATCTGGACAAGACACCTGAGCTGGAGTTAGGCACACTCTGGAATGAGGAACCAAGAAAGGTAAACATCAGGCGTAAGCCATAACAAGGGAGAAATCAGAATTAAGAGCGCACAAATGGAGCCATTTGTGGACGACTGGAGAAGACCTGAATTTGAAGCTGATTCCCAAGTTACAAAGAAATGCTGTCAGCAAACAATAATCACTACAAAAGCGTCTACCATGACTAACCCAATCACTAACCAATGTAATTAAGAATACTAGTGCCAGCAGTTCTGGTTTTGACTGAAATGGAGAAATCTACGCCACAGAACAAAAAGAGCAAAAGTGAAGGTAATTCCCACCCTGAGAAGATTACTATACAATTACAATTGATATTAAAATTAATCGATAAAGATAATTGATTTAGATCTAGGAAGTTTAAGTGGAAAACACCACATAATACTGTTTACTCTGTAAACAGTCTGGAGTTGAGCAGCATCATAGCATTCCATGTGCAATCATAATTAACCTACTTACATACATTCATTAGAAAATAATCTTTAACTACACAACCACATCATATTTTAACTATGACTCTACCTTAATTAGGTTAAAATAAAAAGCTTAAGTCAGTCAGTACCTTATTTCTCCTCTCCTCATCAATTAATTAGCCTGTGCCTTATTTATTGCACATCACTAAAAATGTTTTGTGAATTATTAACTTCCTACTAACTTTATCTGCCATTCTCCTCATTGTATCATGAGAAATGCATTAACATTTACAGTAAAATCTCCACAAGTATGTCTACGAAGGGCTTAATATAAATACAGAACCGTAGATAGCACTTGTTAACATTAAAGTATATTAATCATGAGTATTTAAGGTTCAAAACCATCAGCATTTCATCAATACCTAGTTTTACACAACACTACAGGTGCTCAAATTTTTTCATCTATTTCTGTTAAAACACTGAATGCCTAATTCTTTTGCAAGTAAAGTTAAAGCCTCATGTAGTATGGCTAGAAAATTAAGACCACTTTTCCAAAGTATGGTTAAATGGCTCATCTGCCACCAAAGGGACTATAAGTACAAAACCAGAATTCACACTCTAGGGTAGCTTCTAAATGTTTAAGTCCTGAAATTACCCTTGGTGCTCTCGTAATTTCCTGCTTCTTTCACATCTCACATTGCTGTTATCCGAGAAAGGGACACAGAGGGCTCCACAGAAAACAGTGTCCTTCCAAAATTATTCTCTCACCAAATCCTAGGGCTAGCCCATCAAGTGAATTTGTTAATAAAGCAGGTATCTTGTGCAGGAGAGGAAAAAAAAGAAGAAAAGATGCATGGCTGAATAGAAGAACTTTTCACTGGGAACTGGAATTCAATCTACACAAGCCATCCTTCACACCACAGCAGCGTGCAATGTTGGTCAAATCACTTCAATAAAGAAATAACCATCTAAATTAAAGAGGTTTAGGCTAATGATTGATAAAAATATTTCTGGAGCTTCTGACTTCACAGCATGCTTCACAAGGAGAAGCAAGAAAAGTTAGTGATGACCACTGATTGCTTGCCAAGCAACATGGGGTATGGCTATAAAAGTTTAGCACAGTGAGAAGACACTACCCAAGTAATGCTTCAGTCAAGTGAAGTTGGATCAAGTTATCAAGTGACAATACTTCTCACTTTGAGGCTTGGGTTAGTGTCGTAACAATATCCATAAAGGTTAGTCAAAATATACCCTTAGAAGGTTGCACGAAAAGAAGTAATAAAAAAAATAAAATCCATGAAGTTTAAATGAGGTAAGTTACGCTTAAAAACCTTGAAGCTCTTCATAAACATCACTCAGAGAAGATGAGCTTGCACACTCGGGAGAAATGACCAAAACGATCCTAGATTTTTAGCAGTTGCCCAACAAGGTGGAATTGCTATTATCCAATATTTCACTGACTGAAAAATTCACCTGAAGACATCCCTCTAGAAACATTCAAATGCTATATACAGTCCCAAACAAGAAACTGCTCCCATTGACAGAGATATCAAGAAAAACTGCTACTAGTTATAAAGCTCAAGAAAATCTTATACAACTACTCAAGGGTTACACTGACATAACAGAGTAGAACTGGATGGCAAGCATGTCAATGAAAGTGGAAGAAAACAGGAAATTCAAGGGAAGAAGAGTGAAGCATCCATTCAGTTAACTTCCCTGCTCAAATAGTGAACAGGAATACATTTAGGATGACTGTCCCTATCACTAAACCAAAACATCTCATAAAAATTGCAGTCCTCCTTGGCCTGTGGGTTTATATTTTAAACTCTTAAAGTTTTAGCTGACAAGGCAAGTGAATGATAGCCTCAGGTATTCATTCTGCTTTTGAAGGATTTGACCTGTTCTACCTTAGCTCAAATACCCAGAATTGGCCATAATTTCTTGAAAAACAGATTAGAAAAATCATACTGATGTCTTATCCAAATACACCTAAATTATATAGTTTGTGTCCATCAAAAGATGAAGCCACGACTAAATTCTATAAAACCAGTGTAAACAAAGAAACCCTCTTAACCATAACCCTACAAAACTGTTCTGTTCTTTTTTTTGTCCCTCCCACTTTTTTTAATACATAGAGATAGGAGATAAGGCAGCAAAATAAGAGTATGTACACCTTCCTGAATCTTAGCCTACACAATTAACTGGGACTGTTTTTTTTACAACAGAGAAAACTGTTCACTTGTGTGTTATCAATATCTGCTAAATCCAGTATTTTTAAAAAGGTTTTTCTAAAGTTATTTTAAGCTTAAGGAAAAAATAAATAAGACAGAGCAGAAAGGGAAAACAGCAAGAAAATGACTTTATAAAGCATCAGAGACCAAGCGGAGTCACACCTCCAGTTTTTTTTTTTTTTATTAGTACACATACAACACTGGTAGACATGCACATTACCTATATTACCTATCATAAAACACCAGTTAAAACAAGAGTTAGAGTTCTACCAAATCAATAAAGCAACAGCAATGTATTTCTGAGGAAAACTATGGCTAGAAGAAAAAGGAAGAGTAAGCAAGAGGAAGAGGGGAGATGGGGTGGGGAAAGACATACACCTTCAGCTTTACAGTGATGAAGCTGGAGCATACAGTCTGACACCCTGCTGAGCGAGCCCTAGGGCCAGATTATCACAGCAGACTCTTCAGCAGCACTTGTGGGAAGAAGCAATTCTTACCCGTATTTTCATGACAAAAAGGCATAAAAAAAAGCTGGGAATGCAGCTAAGGGGAGAGAGATACTTTCTTCCTGCATTTAGAGAGCTGTAAGATTGATACAGAAAGGACCCAGATACACTCTTCTTGTCCTACAA
Source organism: Buceros rhinoceros silvestris (assembly GCF_000710305.1). Classification (NCBI taxonomy): domain Eukaryota; kingdom Metazoa; phylum Chordata; class Aves; order Bucerotiformes; family Bucerotidae; genus Buceros; species Buceros rhinoceros. The sequence continues at coordinate 14,282 of NW_010419469.1, read as the reverse complement.
GTCACCCCATGCATCTGACAGAGTAAGGACAAAAAGCAGCACAGGAGGCTGTTGCCCTCTGTCAGTCAGCAAATCTGTCCTGTAATGTGGCTACAGCTTTGGGGCTGCATCCTCTCCCTCCAGTCCACATCAGAATTAGATCTACATCTATTTTATTGTTGTGACACACAGAAATAGCTGTCAGAACTAAAACTGAAATAAACCCTTTGCTGCCAACAGTGCAGATGCAGTGAAATTTGCTTGGAGTTTTGATTTTGAGGGACAATGACTTAAAAGAACATATCCTACTCTGTTTTTGATGTAATAACTACTAAAGGAAAACAACCTGAGATCTTTCCCTTTGCTATTTTATCAGTATTAACATATAAATAGTGCAAATTAATGTACAAAAATAAGGCTTACCTGATGGCTATCAATAATTCAAGCATCACAGTATGCAAAAAGATATTATTTGCATGAATGAATAATCAGAATGTCTACAACAAATATGAAGTCCAACATCATGACTTTCTACCAAGTTTAAGCAAACTTATACAACTGAAACTATCTCCCATTTAAAGCATCTACAAAAGGGAAATGAAATGTTATAGGAACTATGAACACAGCCATGCCTTTTGCTACCACAAAAGTCTCTTGAAAAAGAAAAAAAGCAGGGCGGGGGGGAGATGTGGATTGAGAAATCACCAAGGGGGAAAAAAAACCAAACCAAAACACATACCACAATTCCTAGTAGAAGCTAGGAGATCAGATTGTATTAAGAACAGCAGATTGAAACACGAACTTGACAAAAAATAAAATACTGGGTTATCTTTACAGAGAATACTGGCAAATACACAAATTCTTAAAAGAATGATCAGAAAACTTGCACAAGACGGATACTATAGACGGAAAGAGTCTTGCAAAACAACCATAAGCCTTTTTATACATAAGTTGTTGTTATAATCAGGGTACCTGAAGGTTAAAATTTAAGTGTTAAAATATTTTCAGCCTAAGCATTACACTTCGAACTATTAAAAAACATACTCAGTTATTAGCCACTATGATAAAGCCATTCAGACTTGAAAAAGGCAATCCGATTTTATCCTTTGTTAACAGACAATAAGCATAGGTGTAGACAGTACCTATGAGGAGAGGTTGAAGGAAGTGGCTTCATTAATCAATCTGGAGAAAAGGAGGTTCAGGGGAGACCTTATTACACTCTACAACTACCTGAAACAAGGTTGTAGCAAGGTGGAGGGTTAGTCTGTTCTCCCAGATAACAAGCGATGGCTTCAAGGGGACCATGGGAACCAGAGGAGGTTTAGACTGGGTATTAGGAAAAAATTTCTTTACAGAAAGGGTTGTCAAGCATTGAAACAGGCTGTCCAGAGAAGTGGTGAATCACCACCCCTGGAGGTATTTAAAAAGATTTGTAGGTGTGGTGCTGAGGGGCATGGTTTAGTGGCGACTTGGCAGTGCTGGGTTAACAGTTGAACTTGGTCTTAGAAATCTCTTCCAACCAAAATGATGCTGTGATTGTGGTATTTTGCATTTATGAAGAAAATGGACAGCTGTCATGATTTAAACCCAGCTGGCAACTAAGCACCACGGAGCCACTTGCTCAACATTCCCTCCTCTACCTGTGGTGAGGCAGGGGAAGGAGAAAATACAACAGAAGGCTTGAGGGTCAAGACAAAGGACAAGGAGGGCTCACTCACCAGTTATAGTCATGGGCAAAGGACAAACTCGACTTGGAGAAACAAAATCAACTTAATTTGAACAAGAAAACCACTACCAATTTACCAATTGAATCAGAGTAGGACAGCAAGAAAAAAACCCAGATATTAAGTACACCTTCCCCCCACCCCTCCCTTCTTGTCCAGCACAGTTTTGCTACCTCCTCACCCCCAGGGGGGCAGAGGGTAGGAGTTGCAGTCAGTCCCAGCCTGATCCATGCTGCTTCTGCCACTCCTTTCTCCTCAGCTGCAAAACTCCTCACAGACCTCCCCCGTGACAACATGGCACATCCCTCCCATGGGAGACAGTCCTCCATGAACTTCTCCACCAAGCATGGGTGTCTTCTGCAGACAGCAGTTCTCCCAGCGACAAGCCGCCCCAGCATGTGTCTCCATCAGAGTCATGGGCTTTTTCAGGATTAATTCCCTGCCTCAGCGTGGGCTTCTCCACAGGCTGCAAAAAGAACTTTTCTCCACTGGTGACGTCTGAGGTCTGGAACGACTCAGCCTGCCACCTTACCACAGGCCAAAGGGAAATGGCTTCTCTGCAGTGTCTCCCCACCTCCCTCCTCACTAACCTAGGTGTCTGCATGGTTATCTCTCTCCCTAATTCCCTCCAAAAAAAGAGAGCTCCCAAAACAAAAGCCCCTTGCCCAACAGGTTCCCCCTCTTAACTGTGTTTACTGCAGAGACACTGACTGGCCCATCCTTGACCAGAGGTGGAGCCAACTTGCAGCCAGGGAACCTTTTTTAAAGCTTCTTATACAGGGGCCACACCAGCAGCCCCCTTCCCTACTACCAAAACCCCACCAGTCACAAACCCAACACATTCCACCCCTTTTACCCGTGAATAACATATTCAAGAATTATCATTAAAACCCACATTAATTTACACACACATCAACAAAAAAACCCAAAACCAAACCCACACCAAAATTAAAATAACATTGCCACAATAACACCTCTTCTCCCTCCACAAGTGCAACAACCAAAATTCCCATGAACATTTTCAAGTCTGATCCATATTTTTTTGCCCATTACCTCTCCCAATTCCTCATGCCCCATGTTAGGTGCCAAAAAGGACTGTCATGGTTTAAACCCAGCTGGCAACTACACACCACACAGCCACTCGCTCACCCCCTCTCTACCCCCAGCAGGATGAGAGCATAAGAATGAAAGGTAAAGCTGACTGAGTTAAGGACAGTTTAGCTGAACACCAGAGAGAGAAAGAGATAGTAATAGCAATAACAGAGTGAGTGACATACAATGCCTGCTCACCGCAGCCATGACACTGAGCCTCACCCCGTCATACTGAGCCAAACCACACCAAGTCACAGAGCACCCTGCTGCCGCTCGAAACTGCATGCACTTTCCTTGCTAGCCCACTCCCACCCCTTTACATATATACCGGGCGTGACATCAGTATGGTATAAAACATCCCATCAGATGGTTTGGTCCGGCTAGCCTAGCTCTGGAAATTAACCCTATCCTATCTGAACCCAGAGAAACAGCTCATTTTGCACTACTAATCTTTGCATTCATAAGGAAAAAAATAATTTCTCATTAAAGTTGTTTTTTGCAGCCTTCACACAGTGAAAAGCAACACTTATCAAAAGCTGCTTTCAATAAACAGTTACAATAAAGGGTAACTACTGCTTGTAAGAGTAGCTTAACTTATGATCAGACTTTGCCTATCACTCTCACTCAGATTAAGGAACTGCATAAAGAAAAATATTTTGAAATTTTCCTATTTCACCATGATCAAACCTGGTCATCTACACAGACATTAGCATACTCAGTATGGTAATAAAATAGTACATTTGATGAATAGCCTTTAGAAAAGATTGCAGCAAGCAGGCCAAAGAAACCGTAACCAAATTGTCTTGGAGGAAAACGCTTTCTTTAATGAATGCTACAGAAATACTTCCTTCCCTCCCGCTTCATATCAGACTATATTATCAGACTATACTATTGCCAAGATAAGCAAACAGGAAAATGAGTAACTAAATACAAATCAGGCACTGCATTCAGGCAAAATGTAATCTTAAAGAAGCAGTCAAGTCCTCCTCCTCCACCTCCTATTCTCAACAGCTCCATCGTCGCATATTTCAATCTGTTTTATAGACTCTGTATGACGAGAAGGTTATATTTGCACTGGCCAAGTACTGCTCACAGCCCTGAGCACTACTGAAAAAACAACCACCTTTCTGCAAATAAAACTGCACCTCTTAGCCTCCCAGGGGTGCTAATTTCATTTTCACCAAAATTGTGAAATACAGAGTTCCCAAGATAGTAAGATTAAATTACACTCAAGTAATGCAATTTGTTTTCTTCTTTAATACAGGGAATTATTTACTTTGTGGGTATGAAGATAAGTGTACTCTCCAAAGAACAGCACGTTTTTAAGTATTTTCAACATCTATCTTTCAGTTTTCAATTCCATTTTACTTCTTGACCCAATGCATAAGTACACAGAACATGAAAGCAGAGTAATAGAGGACAATTATTGAAATCAATGTTATTGATCTCCACTCCATTCATAGTCTTACAGATAGATACTTGAAAAAGGTACTCAATTATTACTTTTTGCTATATCTCCACTGTAATATGAAAAACATATTTATTATTCTGAGGCCTGCTCCATACAAAATATTTAATACATTCTACCCTCTCCCTTATGGAATGCTTTGGATTCTTTTACAATTATTCTCAACAGCCAAGTCCACAGATGTATTTTTCTTGGAAATACACTAAATTGTTTGTTCCAAGATCAGTAACACAGGCCTTACAAGAAAAAAAAAAAAAAAAAAGAAGTTGGATGTACTTATTTTACAAAAGACCCAAAGGCTCAAAATTTTGCCTTAAAGTTCTAGGCAATGTTTGCTCTAGGCAATCTTCACTGCCTGAAGACAAGGAGAGTCCACGTGCACATGTAAGTGTAATAAAAGCTCACTGATTCTATGTCAATTATGTTGTGCTACACGGGTATTCTACAAAAGCATTTAACACTATGACAAGCTTAAAACCAATATTCTTTAAAAATTAGCATGGTAGCTGTAATGTAAAGAGAGCATTTTTCTTCATTTCTTCATTTTCATGTTCATCAATGTCAGACAAAAACATTGGACTTGATTTTTAAGATCTTTCCTTGATGGGAAGTCCTCTTCCTGGAGATAAATATTAGAAGAGTAGAATATTGCTTAAAATGCTTTATATTTTATTAGTTCAGTTCTTTATGCACACCCCAAATAATTTAATAGAATGATTCTAGAATAGAATGGTTAGATTTCTAGTCTTACAGCTTAGAGTACAGCATTTCTTTAATGTCTGTGTCCTTCCCACCTCTCTCCTTCCCATTAAATGAAACAAAGGTAACAAAGACAACACAAACATTTTCTCAATGTATGATCACATGAAAACAGCTGCCAAAAAGACAGTATTAAAACTTCAGCAAGACACAAAGCAGGTTAAGACATTTGCATGAACAACAAGAATACCCATAGTTTTAATTACTATTATTACTGCCAAGATTTTAAATCAGTCCATAATTAGTATCGGCAAAAGGCTTCTGTAGAGAGAGGCTATTCTATATTTGCTAGCAGTGCCTGCCTATTCCTTTCTTGCATGTAGCCAACAAACAGGAATAGACCTCCTAGCAGAGTAAGTCTTAATTCTATTTCTTATACTACCTCTAATTTAATACAAGTGATCAGGTCCATGTAAATTTGTAACTACAAACTTTTAGAATTAACACATACATTGAGAATGCAGCTTGATGTTTCTATGCAGGGACCTGTTTGAGCAGGTATACTACAATCCCTCAACTAAATCACAATCAGAAGCCCTCACTGCTCTGTAAGCAGGATATTTTCACATGGAACTTTATAAACTAGTGTAAGAATGACTGGTGATTTATACTTGATTTGATACAACATTGGTATGTGTTTTACAGAATACTGCAAAGAAAAACTGGTTAACATCAGAACACTTGGACACCACTGGAAAATGCTCTTAATATCATAGCATAAATATTCAGTAATGCTATCGAATGAATGCAAGTGTGTCTTTCAAGAGTCATAAATCTGGTATTCAAGTAGTTCTATGGGAGGAAACCTATATAGATTTTCCTCTGTAAGTTCAACAATTTTATTGCCTTAAAAAAAAAAAAAAAAGGAAGACACGTGCAAGGGAAGGTTAAACGGGAAGAGCTCTGAACTCCACAGACACTGCTCCAGGTTCTAAACCAAACAAGAGGAAGTGGTACTAAAACCCCATCCACAAAAAGGGATCGAGTCATGCCTCTCATTGGCACTGGAGTGAACAAGGTTGGGGGTGTGGTTTTTTGTTTGTTTTTTAAGAACTACCCACAGTTACTACAGAAGTTACTCATTCTATGTCTCCCACAGAAGAATTTGACTAGGAACTTCAATTATGCTCAGCTTCACAAAAAGTAAAAGATCTACGAAGCAACACTGATCATTCTGCTGCAATACAGAAATAGCCTTTTGCTTAACTAAGAATATTTTAAATCATTTTAACATGGAACTAAATATGGACAAAATTGTAAGAAGGTGTTTAAAACTGATCACCATCAGTTCCTTTTTCAAAAGCTGGAGCAATTAACATCCTCCATTCTTTAAACTACTCTGTTTCCACGGTATATATATATAATATATATGCTTTATACATATATATATTTAATATATATACATTTCCATGATATAAAAGTTATTAACACTATTAGTACCCACTAAGCAACACCTCTGATATTTTAATAAGTAACACCTAACATCTTAAAGAATAAATGAGTGCTGCATTTCTGTGTATGTTTATTTTGCCTTGACTCTTCCTGGACTTTATTTCTTGCATTTCTTCCTGTTGAAAAGATAGTAATTATTTATTTAGTATATGTGTCACACACAAAACTAACATCTCTTGCTTAATAAAAAACAGCTCAATTTTAACCTTCAGTTTATTTCCCCAAACATACTTTTATATTTCTTA
>NW_010419469.1:3785-7458 GCF_000710305.1 Buceros rhinoceros silvestris | reverse complement strand
AAAGAGTGTATGTTTAAACAAATTATTTTTTCACTTTTACCACGCAGTTAGTAACTCAAACTCTTACTGAAATCATTTTTAGTTACCTGAGGAAGTGGGTCTTAAGTAGTCACTCTTTTTCCATCAATCACTCCTTCTAACAGCAAGCTTTAGAGAGCTGGAGATTTCAGAGACACAAAACTCCTAAAAATTTTTGGAGGATGAAGGGCTGAGCAGAACAAGCTCAAAAGAACAAGTCCACTTGCAAAAACACTGTGCAACAAGTTCGACAGTTCCTGGCTCCTTAAAGACTACCTGCACTCACACGGCTCCTCCGTGCTCTGCCTTTGCAGGGTTATTTCCTATTCAGGCTCTTTTCCCCACAGAATACTGCTGGTTCCCCAGGAAGCGGGCAAGACCAAGCACGTGTGCATGCTGACGTGTTTGGGATACAGGACACATCCATGAGACACCAGACATTACTCGTTCTTCTACATAAGTTTTTTAATCTATTTTATCTTAATTGGATTGCTTTAATTTGAATCAAAACCAAAGTGCTTTACCAGCATTGCCAGGAATTCAGAAGAACTTTTTTTCCCTTTTAGCCTTCGATGTACATGTCACATACTATTACAGATTAGAGGGAAGGAGAAAATAGAAATACATTCCCCATACTTGGTCCACAAGATGAAAAGGTTGATGGCCATCCCACCCAGGCACACAAGCAGTTTTAACAGGAAGAGTGCATTCTCATAGTATTGTGTGTATAAACACGCAAGCACTGTAATGGATTAAATAGAAGATGTTTCAACAATAAAGGCCCAACCACGACAGCCAATATATCCATAAAAAAGCTCTACAGTTAGGAACAGCTGCTCTAGATATACCAGTAACTATCAACCTGCAATATTCTGCAGAGAAAAAGGCAACTGAAATTTAAAAAACTACTGAATATTGAGAACAATCCAATTATCCTTTATTACTTGTATTTTAACACTAAGTAGTAAGAAAAACTCTATGCATAACCTCCACAGACTGACTTTTATTCCTCCTTTCTACTCAAATCCTAAGTGCTTTTCAGATGTTTTTGCAAGTCTGGTTCAGAGAGAAAGAAAACACATTTTATTTTCAAATCCTCCAATACTTCTAATATCTGAAAAGGTGATAAAAATCCAGTGTACACATTACATTCAGAATTTATATTAATGAGATTAAAGCAGCTTCTGCGACAAAATTTTACTGCCTGGAAAAGTGAGCAGCTTAATTAAACATTTAAATATGGGAACATTTTACTGGACAGCAGTATGGGATGTGAATTTATAGTGTAGCACTTCTTCCTTATTAGCAGTTCCTGCATACACACTTCCACTGCAGCAAATCTCAAGCAGCCTACTTGGTGTGAACTGCCTTGTGCTCCTTGCACACGCCACACAGCAAGAGTTACTATGGAAAGTTAATAAATACAAAGCCAATACACACATTACCCTGTCATAAGTTGCTTCCGCATCCTGAACATCACTGTACTGACTTGTTCTCAACCTTAGTGTTGAAGACTCAGTTAACAGGCAAATGAGCGGTTTTAACCCTCATTATATAAATGCTAAACCAAATAAACTGCTGTTCCGCATCAGCCAAAGACAGTCTTATTGCTGTCAGGATCCCACCTCTCTTGCCCTGCCCCAAGGGCCACAAAGTCCCTACTACTCCCTTTGCCTTGTAGGAGCAGGACTCATGTGGCTGTGCAGCTGAGCTATTTCAGCATGTTCAACTAGTGAGACTAGCTCCTGCCCCCTACTCCACTGCCACAAACAAGTGAATGGTTCCCACAAGTTAACACACAGCAACCGAGCAACAAAGCAAAAGGAGTGGGGCTCTGCGGCTAGGGCTGGCAGAAAAGGGAAGAACAGGGCAGGGGCAGGCAGGATGGCCCGCAGCCAGGTCTGCCTAGGCTGCTATGAGAAGGAAGGTAAGTTACACCAAATCCCCCTAAGCCTCACAGGACTTCTTACACTTAGACAGGTCTACAGTAACTATAAGAAATAGTAATATCATAATTATTGTTCAAATATAAAGTAATCTTTCCTAGTTCCCATTACAGATTAAAACTATATACTTCTAAAAAGGTTTCAGTGCATAATTTACTTTTTTTTCCTCAACTGTTTTTTATAACACATCACAAAACAGGTCTCTCACCTCATAACACACTAACAAAGTCTTTCTTCTAAAGCTGCCTGAGATCAGTGACCCCAAATGTGAATAAATATCTTAAGGAAGAATTTCCATGGAAACAACCATAACAAATAAAGCAATACACAGAAATCAGAATTTTTTTTTTTTTTTTTTAAAGCCATGGCATTATCCCCCCAAAAGCACCACAGATAAAAATTGTAAGGCTTAATGCATTGTTTGGTTTTGGAACAAAACTGCACCAAGTGGAAGACCAATAAAATACAGGAACTCAAGGAGCTTCATTTGCTAAACCTAGTCTTCTCCCAAAGTGCTGTTTGAAGTAATTTTGTGAATTGCACTAATGCAAGTATGTTTGCTCATAGGGATTTTGGGGGGTTTTGTTTGAGTTTTTGTTTTAACTAAATCAAAGATTTACATTTGCTTCAACTGGGCAAGCAATGACTCAGGACTTTCTGGTTCACAGTCACGTCTTGGTATTTCAGGTTGTTTGGTCTGTTGTTTTTTTTTTTACTGTCACCTTACAAAGGACTTTACTACGTGCTGTAGGCTGCCCAGACAACAAAAAACCAAAAATTAATTCACCTTGTCAGACATTTAAGTAAATGCCCACTATACTGCTGCACATGTATAAGAAATAAAGGTTTGAAAAACATGAAAATGCAATTCAATAAAAACGGCCTTTTAAGCCATAGCTGAAGAAATGTAGTGGAAGGAATAGTGCTTACTAGAATCTACACCTGATTCAAAACTCCCAAGCAGAAAATACATGGAGACGAGCAATGTCTTAGCAGGAAATACCATAAATGCTTGCACCTTCCTCCTCTCTCCCTCAGCATGAGGTTACGGCTGTTCTTGGAGAAAAGACATTGGGTTTGAGTCAGACCAAAGGTCCAGCTATCTGGCCATTTTTACATTCTTAGAAAAATTCCAAAGGAAAAAAAATGAGTAAAATTACAACATTATTCATTAAGTGTCTTGCATTTAGTAAACTAAATTAAAAAATTAAGTAGAATAACTCCTGACATGGAGGATCCTGCAATAGTATAGTTCCATACGACTAAATAATCAGTTAAATCATGAGGGGCAAGGGGGAGGAAGTGAGATTAATGAAAGCAAGAAAAATGTACATTCATGAGAAAAGAGAAAAGATATCATGACATTCCAACTCCTTGCATTTTTCTTCCTAATCTTGAAATGTAATCCATAACGAGAAGACAAATAAGAGATAATCAAAAAGGCTTTGGTTCCGAACACAGAACAGAATGCATATTTAGATGGCCAAATAGTTGCAATTCAACAGAAATATCATCAACAAAATTATTTAAGTGTGTAATTTTGAGGGAAAAATCGTAAGTACATCCAATTTAATGCATTCAGTGTATTGCTACGTTCAGATGTAGAATGGTTAGCTAATGGATTGATTACAAGTTCTTCATGCAATAGCAGAGCTGAAGACTAACAAAATATCCCAGGCACAAAGAAACATCTTGGAAATGCCGAAGAG
>NW_010419469.1:2666-3681 GCF_000710305.1 Buceros rhinoceros silvestris | reverse complement strand
GAGCGTCACCACTTCTGTTATAATTGCTCTGAAAAGCTCAATAATTGCAGTTCTTCCTGGAAAGAAACAAAATGAGCAGAAACAGAATCATTTTTGGAATGAGGTACAAAAATGAGCTGAGATCTGGAAAGTCCCTCACACGGTCCTTATAGCTATTTTTCAAGGAAGATACCCTCTTAGTCTCAAGGAAAACATCAGAATATAGAAGATTTTAGTTCACCAGGACGGATACAAGTAAACAGAGGACTCTGTTACACAAATGCCAATCCTCGCAAAAAGGCAGCAGAACAAACTGAAGAAGCTAGACAGTAATAGGGTTGCGGTTGTTATACCTCGATCAGCTCAACTGGCCAATCAGTGTTTGATGTTGGAGCTCCAAAAAAAAAAAACCAAAAAACACCACCTTGCTAAGGAACAGTCCATTTTTTCTCCTTTTAGAAATCATTACTGAAAAGAAGAAGAAACAAATTGACAAACATGTCAGGCTCACATGGGGGGAAAAAAAGTATCATGTATTTTTGAGTATTAACAGGATGAAAGACAGAAGAGGCTTCGCATCTCTCTAAACGTATATCAAATAGCAATTTTCTAGAGTTCACAAAAGTCACACTCTTCAAAATTAGTAAGTAGAAAGAACAATTAAAACATTTTTAAACTTACAACCTTAAATTCTGTGAAAGATACCAATATTAGTCCGGCACAAAACATCCTGCCTTTCCTTGTACAAAGACCACAACAATTAATAGAACCACTTCTCCCTCTTTTCACATCTACCTCACAAAGAAATGATTTTTTTCATTCAGTGATATGTTCTGAACATTCTGTCTGCGGACATTTTACATATCAAGGACAGCAAGGCTAACAGTAAGAACAACCCCAAGTAAGCCAAATGAATCTTTGCTACTGGAAAAGGGAGTATTCCCTTCTTCCAGGCTTGACACTGCTGTCCCCATTCTGTGTACTTGCTCTGGCACTTACCTGACCACAAAATAGATAAATTCGATTTACTAACCTA
>NW_010419469.1:0-2553 GCF_000710305.1 Buceros rhinoceros silvestris | reverse complement strand
GGGGGGGGAAGGTGTGTGTGTGTGTGTGGTGGAAATCAAGCAAAACAAAGAAAAGGAATAGATTTCAGCTGGGTTAGTAGAGTGAGTAAACTTCTTTAAAAAGTACCAGAGCCACTGTGACAGAACAGTACAGCCATGCTGTACCAGAAACAGAGGACAGGAAGTAACTGGGAATACTTCATGCAGAAGCATTAAGATATGAGAACTGCTAGTCAGTCTCTTTAACACCCACCTGCTTACTCCCAGACTCAGTTCTCATCCATTAAGAGATACACTTCAACTTGAGTGAGACAGCATTGAGTACTTTCCCCAACACATCTCCCCCTCTGAAATCTAATTATGTCAGCAGCCTACTAAACTACCTTTTATTGGAAACTTCTAGGACAACTTCTTTTGACATAATACATGATTTAAAAAAATATTAATTTAAAATATATGGGTTTTTTGAAGGTCAAACAGAATTTTAATTAAACAGATTATTCTACCTACAAACACACTTGTAAAATAAAAGCAGTCTACCAATTTTTGGGGGCTAGAGTTGAAGAAACTAAACTACAGGAGTGAAACAAGTATTTACAATTTATTTCAAAATTTTTATGCATATATAACTGCACACAAAGTTCTTTAAACAAGTAGTTTGCATTCTCTTCCAACCCTTATTTGCATGTGTTACGTTACAGTTTAAGTCACATGACCATATACTATTTTTCCCCAGGACATCTGCCTCATTCAACGCACTGGATGGACTCTGATCCAGGGAAACATTCATGTTGTGCACTGAAAGAAGCCGCTTTCTGTAGACCAGTCCATGTGTGGATACACAATGATAAATACTAGATCAGAAGAACTGCAGGCATTCAGCAAGAGCATTGTAAATCTAACAGAGAATGGAAGACCCCCACAGGCTCGCTTAGCGCAGTCAAGATGTATACCTCAGAAAAGACACATATCTCTAAGGTTAGCTCCCAGCTTGCAAGTTTGAAGCTCCATCCCCCAGTAACAACCTTCTCAAATTTCAAAGTCTGTTAGTCATAACCACATCAATTTTTACTACTTTATGTAGCATGTTCTTCAAAGAGGGGGAAGCACTTGCCATTACGTCCTTTCACAACCTCACAATGCTGGAAACAGATGAGAATTTCTGCAAGTAAACTCTGCTATCTGCACAGATTCAATGCCTGACTCCCCTGTTCAAAACTTCGAAAGGAAAATCAGAATTTCGGAGATTTTCCTGGCTTTCTAGCTAAAGTAAAAACAATCTGGTTTACCCCAGTTCCATTCTGCCTGCAAAGCTAAGCAATGCAGTGCTAACATGGAAATCATCTTTTTAGGAGACTCGAGGAGATGCTACGGTATCAATATACATTAAACACCTTTCTCCTGCGTTTGTTACTATTGGAAATGGTACTTCAAAATCACTTCCTACTCATGCCTCAGACTTCATTCCAGTCAGTCATTGAAGCTCCCACCTACAAGTGAACATAGGCTTTTCCAGTTCACTTTCATAACCCAGTTCTTTTCTGGCTTGTCTGTTATCAACATTGTTAATGGAATTGTTAAGAAATTCTGACTACTGAGTCCATTACAGCTGATGAAGCACAATAGAGCAAGAACCCATTTGTCTTTGCAAAAGTCAGTTAGAACAGGTATAGATACAGCCACTTGTCAAAAGAAAAAAAAAGGAGTACCATGATAAAGTTTGGTAACAACTTTTATGCCAGAATAATTATCCTCAAAAGAATTAGAGAAAATATTTGCATTTGATCCATTAAAATTAACCTTTAGATTCTTGAGATTATGACAAAAACCTGTGTATCCTAAGCTACACCATTCTCTCTATTCAGCCAGCCTTCCTGACCTCGTTCAGGCTCCCCCCTTAAAAAACCAAACAAATAACAACAAAACATTTACATGAAAGTGAGAAATTGTTCAAAAAACAATAATAAAGAGTGAGGGGAGATTCCTTGTGCTATTCAACTTTACCCCCTTAAAAACAATTTAAAATTGAGAAGCTTCAATACTACACTGAGTTCAGTTCCAGTAAGACAGACTTCTCAGCATAAAGAAATTCCCAGAGGAAATTAATCACAGGAAATCACAGCATATTTAATAAAGTCTCGGTTCAGTTTTCAAAAGCTGTCCTGCCGCATGTATCGTTTCACACTGGCAAACCCAGGGCCCAGAAGGCTGTCACAATGTCTGGAATGGCATTCCGAAGGAGAAAAGATGATCGCTCTAGATCACCGGCTTTATTCCTTCAAAGTAGTTAAATATGTTGCGTGCCTTTGTTTTCACAGGAAAGAAGATAATTTCCTCAAAGTGCAGATCAGGAACGCTATCTGTACTCTCTTGTCACAGGAAGGCAATTCTCACGTATCCTCAGCTCATCAGCACAGCATCCACACCTCCCGTTTTCCGTAAAGCCGTTAAGAACAGATGGACTCATTGTCAGCCCATCTTAAAAAAAGCTTAAAATAACGCCCCCGAGGCTGGGTACCAGCGCACGCTACCCCGGCTCCTGTCACCCGAGGCAACCCCGCCTCCCCTCGCCCC
>NW_010419468.1:8171-8513 GCF_000710305.1 Buceros rhinoceros silvestris | reverse complement strand
CGGGTGCCGCTGTTCCCCCGTTCCCCCGCCGCGGGGGTCACACGCAAACGCCGCCGGGAGCCCCGGTCTCCGCTCCCCCGCTGGCGCTTTGCCGTTGTTTTCCCCGGCTCCCCTGTGATTCTTCCTTTTAGTCTTTATTGTGGTGTCTTGTATTTTCTATTTCTTTTTACATTTCTTTTCTTTCTCTTTTGTCGAGTCTCCTTCCTCCCCAGTTCTATTTCTCCCTTTTCTCCTCCTCGCCACAGCGCGTGTGCTGCGCTTGCTTTTTCCGTTTAACTTTACAAAGGGATCGGCGAGTCCCTCGCCTCTCGCCTCCATCACCCTCCCCTTGTCGCTCACCCC
>NW_010419468.1:1546-8006 GCF_000710305.1 Buceros rhinoceros silvestris | reverse complement strand
GTTCCGCGGGGCCCGGCCGAGTGCACACAGCCTTCCAGGGACAGGAATCCCGCTGCAGAGAAGCTGCTCTGCCGCTAAAGCCGCGGTGGTGATGAGCCGACAGCCCTTGTTCTCCGCTTGCCCTGAGCAAATCCTGGCGGCTCTTCTGCTTTCAAAAGTTATTTAATATCGGGGTGCGGGTTTCCTTCATCTCGCGCTGATCTTTGTTCCGTGATGAAGCTGCAGAGCGGTGCGTCTCAGGAGCTGAGCTGCACCGCGGCCAGCGGCTGCGAGCAGGAAAATTACAGGAGCTACCGGCAAAAACCAGGTTTGCGTGAGAAAGCAGCAGCGCTGCTGCTGCTGCAAGTCAAGTGTGAGACGGCTGGTTCGGGTTTGTTTTTCTCTTTTAAGAGTGCTCCGGTCTTGAAGAAGAACTGTCAAAATCTTTTTTTTTCTTTTTTTTTTTTGGGAGGGGAGTAAGATAGAATTTTTCTTGCCGTTGAGGTGGATAGTATCTAATCGCTCATACACTTCACTTGAAAATGCATCATTTTGTGCAGTTCCTTGTTGGAAGCTAGAAAATGACCAGGACGGGAGGATGCAGGATTTCCTATTGCTCGATTTTGGAAAGAAGTGTTTGCATCCAAATGGCTTCGTTCCCAAGCACTTGTTTTCACTGAAGCTTTCACTAACGATCATCATGGTCACAGTACTGAAAATCCTTATTTTTATTAGGCAATTCTGCAAGACCTGTCAATATTTTAATTTGCAATCAGGACATTTTAGGTTGAAAAGTCCCATTTGACCAAGGGTTCAACTATTGGACGTGTGGTTCAGAACGTGACGGTCGTAAACCAGGCAGCTTTTACGTGTTGCTCCCAAACAAAGAAAAATGCTGCTGGGATTGGAAAACAATCTCCGAGCATTGCAGGCCCCAGCTAAACTGAGGAGTAGCTGCGGGAGCGGGAGGGCTGTGTCCTAGTCTTTAGGCATAGCCTTACTGGGAAGACATTTGCGTGTGGAGCTCAGGTTAATGCACCAGGAGGGTACTATGCCCTTTCGCCTGCCAGCGCAGGAGCGATTGCTCAGTGCACCCTGTGCTGACGGCCTGGCAGAGACGTTGGTAATGGCCGGTCACTCCTCGGTACAGTCTCTGACCTGGCAATTAGCAATTGCAGAGGAGACCAGTCAAAAATGTTTGGTGATGGAGACTGCGGCCAGAGTCGGTCGCGGGCAGACTCAGTGCTCGCCTCTTCCTGCAGGATGCCCAGGTCATTTGACTGCGGTGTTACGCAGGGCTGAAACGAGCTGGTTTGGTGTTACTCCCATCAGGAGGTGGCTGAGTCACAGCCCTGTTGTGCTGGGTGCTGTACACATGGGGAAATGACAGTGCCCTGCCCCAAGGAAACACAGTCTTAAAAAAACAGAGCTGACAGGTGGGTATTTGTTTCTTAAAAAGCCAGAGGTGACAGGTAGATGTCTGTCTCCTCCTGGCCAGGACAGTGGGTGGGGATGGGTCTGGGTGAAGCACGGGAATGCTGGCTGGGATCAGCATCACAGCTGTGTGGAAGCTGAAGTGGTTCGTGAGCCAAAGGCAGGAATTTGAGGAAGGGCTGTTACGGCTGGGTGAGCTCAAGTAGTTTTCCTGGTCGTTAACGCAGTTTCTGATCACCACGCTCAGTGTTCCTGTTGGTTCTTCCAAGCCTTTGGTGGCTGTGATAGGTTATTCACCTTTTTAAAGCACTGTCCCAAGCAGGAGTGGATGCTGTTTGGTAGAGGGCCCCCTGAGAGGCAGAGGCAACCCCGTCTCTTGTGGATCCAAACTCTTGGATATCCCAGAGTGTGCAGGTTATACTTCCTGGAGGTAGAGGAGCAGCTGTGAGGCTCTTTTCAGCCCCCAAAACACACCTCTGCCTGCAGGTCAGTGGTGTGAGGTGGGCGGTGGAGCCTTCTATGTCTAGGGGAGGACTTTCAGTTAAGACAGGGGTTTCCTACCTGCTTGGTGCCTACGGAGAAATAAGGAGATGATTATTTTACTTTTATAGGTCCCAGATCCCATTGTCGTGGTAGTCAACAATAGCAGAGGGGCCACGGGTTGGCTGGATGGTGTGGAAACAGAACTGCAGCGCTGAGAGCCAGGGAGCAGAGCAGGAGGTAGCACCAGAGCTATGGCAGGGAAAGTCTGTGCTTCAGGAGTGCCCTGTGAGCACCAGCTGTGAAACCACCCTTGTAATATTCACTCACCTTTAAAAAAAATTGGAATAAAAGTTATCTGTATCACAGTACAGTGATGGGGGAGGCTAGAGTTCTGTTATCAGACTGCTCAGGTAAACTGGAGTATTTCGGCTACTGAAATAGAACCGAATTATTTTTCCAGCTGAGCCTCTGGAAATGAGTAACAGTGCCAGTTGCCTGCTTGCTGCAGTTCTCCTGGCTTGGCCAGAAAACCCAGTCCCAATACACCTTGCTAACTGACATGTACAGGTTTCCAAATGACCTGTTTCTAGAAATTTAAGCTTGGTATCTAAGGAATAGAAACGTCACACAAAAAAAGAATTACAGTGGCTGTTTTCAGAAATGAAAGTTGTGCTGAGGGCAGCTCTGCTGGTGTATCTGTAACCTCGGCAAATGCCACTTCATGAATAAGCATGGCTGGAAATCTGTAGCAGCTGATATGCTGGAGTTAGGAAGATGTTTTTAGACGGACCTGGACTAAATTCGGCTGAGGTTTAGTACGTGCCAAGCATCCCCTCTTTGTGTGTAGAGTCACGCTTTTGTCAGTAGAAGTTGCGCAAACACGTGATGAGTTCTTTGGGTGTGATGACTTATCTGTAATAGACACGGTATGCAACATGTCCTGATCTCCCTACAGATACAGACCGATGTTGCCATGTCCTCTTCTAAAAGCACGAAGGCAAGCGAGCCACGGTGACAGCGGTGTCCTTATTCACAGGTCTAGTAGAGGTGTGCACGCATGGAACAGTGCACTTTGGTCACTTACAGAAGACAGCTAGATCTTCTCCAAGCACTGGCTGTGTTTATTGACCTTCTGACTAAGAATAACCAATGGGTGGTCTTAGATTTGTCCTTTGCTCCCAAATAATCCTCTCTGAAGTCAGGAGAGGAAAACTGAGCCTTGAGGGTGAGTCAACAGTATCTTCATCATGTGGCTCTTTCTGTTGTTTGTGTGCTGTTTGGAGTCTTTTTTTGACAAGGAAAAGTGAAGAAGTATCAGAAACCTGGAAGTAGTGGAGGGCAGAAGGAGCCGAGACTGCCCTCAGTCTGGGTGTGGAGCTCCCCTTGAATCCATGAGAGCTAACACGTGGCTCAAGGCCAGTATAGATGGTCGTGGATCTTACAGTGATGTGCTATACAGACACGTAGAGGCTCCTTTAGTTATATGTTTCTCATCCAGCTCACAATATACCCCTTTCATTCCTCCTGGTTCGTGACCTGGCCGTGGTGATTCATGTGTCAGCCGCTTCCAGGTTGGGTTATTTTGACTCATGCTGTTTGGGCCTCAGCATAAAATTCAGAAGGAAGCCACAGCAGGAGAAATGATAGGGCAGTGGTAAAACTGTGGGACTGTGCCAGAAGCACTGCTGAGAACCCATCGCATCCTTTGTCAGAAGAGCATCCTGAGAGCTGGTGGAGAAGCACCTTCTGCTGTTGGCTGGAGAATCCAACCTTCTTATTTGGTTGAGGGACTTCATCCTGTGTATGATGCATTTTTTTCCCATGGGAGGTCCTCTTACTTTATTTTGCAGCTGAGTCAGTCAAGTAACTTGACCAAAGTCACAGAGTAAGTCACTGACTCAGAATAAACTGGGGCACAGCACGGATCTGAAGAGAGAGCCAACACATTTCCCAGGGGATAGGTGCAAGTAGCCCGAAAGCTGGTGCACCTGCGGCTTTTGCCTTGTTGATTGGCAGAGCTTGGTCTTTGAATCAGAGTGAGGAATACAGCATGCGCTTTATTCCTGTTCAGACGCTTGGATATCCAGGTGGTTTGGCTCTGAGAAACGTCTGTCCTCACCAGTGGATGGGTTCCAGGCACCAGTGGGAGTGCTGAAAGGGATTATCTGATGCCTCGTGAAAGAATGAGGCTCCCGGATAAGAAATGAGGCCACGTTCCACGGGCGGTGTAGGTCCCTTAGTGAAGGTATCGCAGGCATTCGAAGGGTGTTGAGTAGGTGGGACTTGGGATGTTCTCCAGCCCGCTGCTACAAGTCCTCTGATGCTGAGCTGTAACAGTCATGAGTGCAGGAGTAGAGACCTGGTTGTTACAGTGTGTGCTGGTAAGTGGGATATTCAGGTATCCAGCCAGAGCTGTTGTTCCCCTAGCTAGAAAAACTGCGGAGTTTTGTGCATCTGCTTGCTGTCCCCAGCAATGTGGGAAATCAATGAATCTTTTCACTAATTTGAGAGCACCAGAGAAGGGTTCCTACCGGGATCTCCGTTCATGCCTTTGGCTGTAGGGGTGTCAGGTTTCAAGGCTTTGAAAATGCCATCAAGAATTTGCCAGGTTTGTGTGAAGGTGGGTAAAGAAAGCTCTTGCAGCTGTTACCCTCTTTATGTTCCTCACAGAAGTTGCAAAAAGTTGGGGATAGGAGGATTTTAGAAGAAGCTGGAGAAGGGATGGAAAGCTAGCCAGTTTGGTCAAAAGGATTGCCCTTACTGAAAACAACTTTGTCACTGCAAACATTGTGTTATTTCTAAGCTTTGTGTTCAGAGCAGAGAGTTGGGGCATCTTGATTTGTGAGCTGTGTTCCTGTTCCACCTCTAGCTTAGGGTGTGTCTTCGTGCAAGATTATGCTGCTTACACCTCAGTTTCCCTTCCTGCAGAGTGGAAAGAAAAGAGCTAAAGTCATTGCAGGTTTGAGAAGCTTGAGACATTACTTTCTAGAAAGCTCTTAGGAGATTTCCCTGATGGAAGATGCTACTTTAATGCAAGCGATGGCGATGTTGGTAAAAAACAGACCACATCTGTTCTACTTGATTAAAATAGTACAGCAGCATTTCAGATGTAAATATTAATTGATTTCTGCACTGCAGATTTCTTCTTGGATATTTAAGTTGTTGCTAAGGAGGAGGGAAAGGCTATCAGGGAGATTAACAAATCCATTATTAAGGCTGGAAATGGAGGGCTGCCGAAGTGCCATTTAATAAAATGTAAAAAGCCCCTTTCTAAAGGGCGAAGCGGCAGAACACACAATGAAAGTGAATCACAGCTGCCAGAAGGGATGCCAAGCAGCAAGCACTTATAATCAGAAAACTGTACTTACAGATCATTCGGAGCCACTAAATTAAATGATCTCATTCTCCCCTAAAATACTCTTCTCTTAGTCCCTCCCCAGTGTTGCCCGTGGATTGCTCAAACACATTTAAAATTGACTTGGGGGGGGTGTGTGTGTGTGTGTGCGTGTGTGTGTGTTTGGTCAGCAGTCAGATAGCATCAGGCCTCTTCACACTATTTACTTTCCACCCACTTTTGTTTCTGTCACATACAACTCTGGCATTTTGCAGGCTGACCTGCCCACACAGGCACTCGGGTGGCAACGGAAAGATTTTGCAGATCTGCTGTGGCCCCGCGGTTGGCTTGCCTGCCTCTTCAGGGTTCCTTCTTTGGGAAGGTGTCCCACAGTTCAGTCTCAATTTTCCCTTTGTTTCACACAGGATTTTTTTTTTCTAATTGTACATTGTTTACTTCAGAAACAAAGACTTGGAAGCTGAGCTGATGTGTAAATGGCAGAGCTGATGCCACCTCATTTCACGCAGAACTGATCCTGCTGCTCCTTCATTCCGGTGCTGGTTTAAGTCAGTGCGTGTATCAGCGTCCTCCTCCTCCACAGTCTCTTATTTCGTATCTCGAACTAGCTTCAGGAGGCTGACACTTGGATATGCTCCTAAACTACCCCTTCATTTTCCAGCCGTGGCTTGCGATGTTTAATCCCTGCAGTGGCACCACATATCTCCAAGTGTGCCATCAGAAAAGCTGGCGGTGGTGGATGCTGACGAGAACCTGTCGTGCAGTGATTTTGGGGGTGTCTCATCATGGGTGTTTTGGGGGGTTGTGACTGTGGGGTTTTTTAGTGTTTAGCATTGCTAATCCTGAGAGACAAATGGCTTCCTGGGTTTGGAAGCAGACTAGAAGCAGCACAGAGAGAGCCCAGGAACGCTCTCGCATTAACCCCGCTGCTGCAGAGCGGTGTGTGCACCTGTGTCCTTCTCCCTCTGTGAGCAATTCAAGATCATATAAGTTTCCCTGAGATTGCTCAAATATGAAACTTTCCACGTGCCTTTAGCAATCTGCTCTGTCGGCAGTTTTCAGTGTAGAGAAAAGAGGTGGGGAGAGAGGCAAGACCTCCTTCCCCGAGCTCTCCCTCAGACAAAACCCGGTTTTTACCAGTGCTGTGGTCTGGCTGGGTGTAGGTGTGTGAGCGGAGGCTGCCCAGCCCCCGCGCGGGCTGGGGGGCGCCCT
>NW_010419468.1:0-1466 GCF_000710305.1 Buceros rhinoceros silvestris | reverse complement strand
CTCTTCCACGCTGCAGAACGAGAGGGTACGGCCCCGAAGGTGTCCCACCTTCCCTTAGTCTTCGACTGTCCCATCTTAAGAGACGCAAAACAGACCAACCCTTTGAGGTTTGGGGATAAGAAGGGCTGTGTAAGAGCTGAACAGAGGTATGATTTTTACCTCCATCAGCTGCAAGCCTGCAGTTTTCTGAGGAAACCTCAGAAACGGTGAATCAGCGAAATGTGTTTAAAGAAAAGTTAGGCACCCTGAATCCACTTTTTTCCCCAAGCCTTCTCGAGCTGAGTGCTGCCAACTCTCGCAACTTCATCACGAGTCTGCTGATACTTTGCCGCCAGCCACAAGCCATCTCAGTCTGAGACTCAGATTTTTGCTCCGAATGTTCCGCTTTTGATTCTGAGTGTTCTCCAGTTGTTGCCTCTATGGGTGTAGATCAAATGTGTTAGATTCTGGTATCATACACATAAATGCTGACAGGTTTTTAAGCTCCATCCCAGCAAATGTTGCAGTAGTTGGAAATTCAGAATCACAGATGTGATCGTGAGGGTTTGTGCCTGTGCGAAGATCAGGATGTACAAACACTATCAAGAGGCTGAGAAGAGTGGAGAAGGGACTGTAGGGTGCGGGTGTGACAGTATTTATTAAAGTTGCGATGGCCACTGTTGTCACTTGTTTGTGTGCTACTTCAGGTGTACAATATGGTGCATGGTGAGATTGCTCTGGTGACATCTTTCGTCTGTGGTCTCAAAGGGCTGTGTTCCTGCACCTCTCTCTCCCATCAGAAACGCTGTATCAGCCGCTCCAGCTGTGGTTTCCTGGCACCTTGTCTTTAGTTACATCTCCACAGGCGAGATGTGGAAAGCTCCCACTGTGTGGCCGCAGCTTCTTCTTTTGTAGCCTCTCTTTGCTTGCTTCTTGCCACGGTCCTGGCAGTTCTGCATGCCGAAAGCCCTGGTGTTTGCAAGGAGAGCGATGAAATGTCTGCAGGTCCGTCCTAGCCCGTGTCCATCTTGCCCCTAGTGTGTCAGTGGAGCTCAGGGCCCTGACCAGCAGGCTGCCGTGGTGTGGCAGTGGCTGCCACCCACGGGTGGTGGCCTCGGGGGGAAGCTGTGCCGACTCATTGCCCCACCAGTTAGAGCTGGGCGTAGGGACTGTGAGTGCTGCTGGCTTTGTGCCGCTGATGCGCCAGCGGGTGAGCTGGCAGCGAGGAGGGAAGGACAGGGCAAACCACTGTCACCTCAGGGCCTGGGTGGGCAGGGAGCCGTCCCCTCAGGGCCTGGCCCTGTCACCTCAGGGCCTGGGTGGGCAGGGAGCCGTCCCCTCAGGGCCTGGCCCTGTCACCTCAGGGCCTGGGTGGGCAGGGAGCCGTCCCCTCAGGGCCTGGCCCTGTCACCTCAGGGCCTGGGTGGGCAGGGAGCCGTCCCCTCAGGGCCTGGCCCTGTCACCTCAGGGCCTGGGTGGGCAGGGAG
>NW_010419467.1:7588-7794 GCF_000710305.1 Buceros rhinoceros silvestris | reverse complement strand
CAGTAGCCCACGTGCTGCCACCAGCCAGAAGACACCCAGGAGGCAGGGTGGTGGGATCCAGCACAGCACACCAAGGCTCTGATACAACCAGGAGAGCAGGAAGCACCTGTGAGGAGCCAGTGCCAGGAGTCAGCTGCCAGGAGGGCTGGAGCCTGAAGCTCTGGCAGGGCGCGCTGGCCAGGGGCAGCGGGGCAGGCAGTGCCTGC
>NW_010419467.1:3030-7549 GCF_000710305.1 Buceros rhinoceros silvestris | reverse complement strand
TCCCGAGGGGCCATAGCGTGGCCTCCAGCCCCTTCTACTCTGAGCACAGCCCTGGGGAAAGGCTCACGCTCCAGCCCCGGGGCCAAGCAGAGATGAGGGTGCGGGGCCCCTGCTGCTGACCGTGCAGTGACCCTCCTCCACCGCCTGTAAACAGGAAGACATGCCAAAACCAAAACGATGCAAGAGCCATCTGCCCTGAATTAAGTTATTTTGCAAAATAATTTGTAGGGGCTGATTTAGAGCAGACCAGGCTCTGGAAAATCATCTTTCACACAGATGCAGCCCAGCGCCGGGCCACGCTTCCTCTGCAGGCCATTGCTGAAGCTGAAGCCTCCAGGAGACACTTCCAAGGTCTTTAATGCAGCTGCTGCTCTGGGGCCTTGTGACACACTCCTGTGCAACACGGGGACCGCAGGGACCAGGTCAGAGCAGGCTGGTGACCTACCCACAGGTACCAGCAGCGCCAGGTTGAGCTGGCCTAGAGCACTGCTCCACGGTTCCCGACTCACCCTCCCAGGGGACAGTGAGAGGGCTGGTGGCTCCAGCTGGCAAATCTCAGGCAGGGAGCTCGCCCAGCCCAGCTGGCTGTGGCTGAGCCCTGCCCTGCACTGGCACCAGCCTGGCACCTGGCCCGGCAGCACACGGTGCCCTGCCTAGAGGTCCATGACCACAGGGCACTAACCCAAGGTGCAGCAGAACCAACACAGCCAAGCACTTCAAAAAATGTAGTTTAATAGGTATAAAAATTGACATTAAAACATCAATTACTGACCACTTAAACTGACCAATTAAAACACCACAACATATGATGTTGGACACGGTGACACTGCAGACATCTTCGCAGTTACCCAAGCTAGGTGTTGCAAGAGGCAGCACGGCTGGGGCAGCACAGGGCTCAGCACGAGCTGCAAATCCCAGGCAGAGAGAGGGTTTTGTCCGGCTGGGCTCGGTGCTGTTGGGGAGTACCAGACTGCCGGGCTCCAGCCATGGCTGCCATGTACGCGCTTGGTGCTTGGAAAGCACAGAGGGGAGGTGACCACAGCCACAGACAGATGGAACGAACACAGCTGTGCCACCACACGCAGCTCCAGCACACAGCGAAAGCAGCACTTCTGACAGCAGCTTGCATGGCGGAAGGGTCATACCAAGTGTCGGAGCTGGGGCTGGCGGGGGGCAGTGCTGGGTGCATGGCACAGACCAGCACTAGGCCACCAGTGCTCCCCCCCGGCCCAGGGACTCATCTTCACGACCTCTGCTCCGCAAGGCATGACCTAGCTCTGTGGTCCTGACTCCGAGACTTGCTCTCCGCAGGAGAGGGAGTGGATGTACCGTGTGGGTCATGATCTTGTCTCCGAGCAGGAATACTGGCAGAGGTCCATGAAGTGCTGTCACCCAGACCCTCAGACCAGAGCAGCCCCAGGGCTCAGGTCCAGTTCAGAGTGTTGCAGAGGCTTTTCTACTGTGGCACAAGGTTCCTCCGTGTTCTTTCCTTCCACACTGTTCCGAATCCCGTAGCCAAAGTAAATCATAAAACCTGCAGAACAGCTTCTCCAGTGAAAATGGAGCAGCAGGCTGCCGGTGTAACAGACCCCCAGGGGAGCCACTGTGGGCCCCCTCTCCCCTCCCCAAGACACATACCTACGGCCATCCAGACGGCAAACCGTGCCCACGTGTGAGCATTCAGCTGTACCATCAGCAGGATGTTAATGAAGATGCTGAATATCGGCAGGAGTGGGAGGAAAGGTACCTGTGAGGGACAAGAGGTGCCACGTCAGCTGTCCTTTGAGGGGTCAAGGCTGCGCCTGGCCAAGGGGGATCCCACCCCTGCCACAGCCCGGAGAGCACTGCCACACTGGGGACTGCACCTTGGAGAGCCAGGTCTTGGGGCGCTGTCTTTCCTGGACAGTGACTGCCCAGCAGAAAGCCCTGGCAGATGCCGCTACGGCCCAGACCCTGCTAAGGCTCTGCAGGGGCGCAAACACTGAGCTGCTGGGGGTTGCACTCACTTTGAAGTTCAACCGTGCGGTGCTCTGCGGCTGCCTCCAAACAACAATGGTGGGAACAACCAGAGCCACGAGGAGCAGCACCAGGGTTATGATCCAGCCCACATCGGCATTCTTCAGTGAGGTCACCTTGAGGGTGAGGACCACGCAGATGACCATGATCAGTGCGGCTGCAAGAGAGGGGGCAGTCAGGGGGCTGCACAGCATGTGGCCTCTCTGGGAACCCGAGCCTCACCAACGGCTGAGGAAACCCACTCCTCCCAGCACATGCAGTCTTCAACACCTATCCTAAAGCTTTAGGAAAACACCGTGCTGAGTGTTTTCACAAGTCAAAACTTGTGAAAGTTGCCAGCCTTTGCCAGCCCCTCAGCCCGGCAAGCTGAGGGAAACCTGCACTGGGCTTGAACCCAGCTCTGACACTCACCCAGACGTGGCTGAGCTGTCCCGCTCTGGCTCCACAATGAAGCTACTGATGGACCGATCAAACCTCCCCGGCCAAGCCCAAGCACTCTTGAGGGGCTGCAGACCACACTCGCTGCGTGGTCAGCCTGGGCCAGGCTCATTACAGGGAGCTCCTGTGACCACCCACACAGGCCTGGCTTAGTGCCCATGTCCTCCATCAGCCCCCACGCACCCCAAACCCCAGCCATGGCCTGCGCTTCACACCCTGCTCAGGGCAGAGCGGGTCCAGCACCCGCTGGGTACTGCCAACAGCGGCTGGCAGCCTGTGCTGCCCAGCACCTCTCCACTGCCCACTGTGCCCACCATCCCTTCCTGGCTCTGCGGAGACATGCCAAAATGCTGCAGCCTCCAGCAGGAGGGGACATGGGCCACCAGCTCCTGCTCACTCACCAATGACTGAGACACAGACATAGACAATGCGCCCGGAGAGCGCAGTGGGGGTGTCTGTGGGAGGGTTGAAGAGTGTAGCCAGGGAGAGCATCTCCTTCTGCTGGGCACTAGCAGTGACATTTGGGTTCATGATCACCCTCTCCTCCTCGTTCCTGTTCAGCTCCAGCATCTCCATGGCCTTCGGGGAGTTCAGCTGCTCAGACTGGTACCTGGGCAGATGGGACAAGCTGCAGCAAAGCCCAAGGAACTTTCTAGCCCAGGGAAACAACAGGCAGCACCCTCATACCCCTCCTACTCCTCCAGCCACACACACTGCTCCGGCAGTGGTGCCGCAACAGCCACCCCACAGATGTGCCCAGAGACAATGTGCAGGCTCTTGTGAGCAGCCCTGATCTTGGGGCTTGACACTTCCTCAGGTTGCATTTCCCTGGGAAAACGCTGTGGCCATAAGCCCCAAGCTCAACACAAAGCATATCCACCCTGGGCATGGCCACGTGAGAGGAGGCACCCACCGGAGGATGAGCACACACACTGCCACCAAGGAGTAGGCCAGCAGTGTGCCGATTGACATGAGGTCCACAAGGTGCTTCAGGTCAAACAGGACGGCCATCACCGCTGGAACAAGGACACGTAGCGTGAACATGGCTTCAGATCACCATGGGGCTGAGCATGAGGTGGCAGCCGGGAGCCCTACCTGCAACGAGCCCCGAGATGATGGTGGCTGACAGAGGAGTCTTCGTGCGACTGTTGATTCTGGCGAGGAACTTGAAGAGCAACCCATCCTCTGCCATGGCATAGATCACGCGGGGCATGGGGAGCATGGAGCCCAGCAAGCTGCCACGGGGAGAGATGGCTCAGGCCTTCTAGGCAAGCTGTCCACACCCACCGCTTAAACGGGGACAGGACCAGCTCTGTGCTGGAAGCAGGGCAGCAGTCTGGGCAAATCCCCAGCCCAGCCAGGACGTATGCTGCTGGTTCCCCTGCCGTGCAAGGCAGTGCAGGGATGGAGCCAGTCCTACCTGGTGGAGAGGGCACAGAGCGAGCCAACGGCAACAGCGTAGCGGGCAGGCTCCCAGCCCACTGCCTCGAAAGCCTCAGGCAAGGGGCTTTCCTTGTCCAGAAGGAAGTAGGGCACCATGAGTGTCAGGGCCGCAGAGACACCGAAATAAGCCACGAAGCAGATGAGGAGGGACACAATGATGCCAATGGGGATTGAGC
The DNA here is from genome assembly GCF_000710305.1 of Buceros rhinoceros silvestris. Taxonomy (NCBI): domain Eukaryota; kingdom Metazoa; phylum Chordata; class Aves; order Bucerotiformes; family Bucerotidae; genus Buceros; species Buceros rhinoceros. Next base: position 3,476 of record NW_010419467.1, on the reverse strand, counting down.
GCTGTGGGTTCCTGGCTTCCTCCCCTGTGTGAAGACAAGGGGCAGCATCGATCCCCACCCCACAGCACAGCGGGGATAGCTGGCCCTGGGGGGCGAAGCGCAGCACTCTCCACGGCAGCGTAGGGCTGGGCAGCAGCAGGCAGGGGCTGTTGGAGGAGGAATCCCCAGCCATGCAGCTGCGCTGGCAGAGGCTTCAGCGATGCCAAGAGCACAGGTGTGTAGCTGCAGCCCTGGCTTCCAGGCCCCCCTGCCATGCCAGCCCTCTGCCCCTACCAGCAGCTACCAATCCTCACAGAGCCTGCTGAATCCAGATCCTCCGCGCACAGGGGCACAGCGAAGCAGCCATTGTGCCCTCTGGCCCCAGGCCTTGGTGGAGGCGTGCTCTCTGCTGCACCATGCTCCTGGCAAGGGGCTCAGTGGCTGGCACAGGAAGGAAGGAGGCAGCC
>NW_010419467.1:1746-2888 GCF_000710305.1 Buceros rhinoceros silvestris | reverse complement strand
GGCAGCCGCTGGGCAGCCCCTGAGGGGGCCCAGATCAGGCAGAACAGCCTGTACCAGCCACCCACTAAGCAGATTCCTGGGAGAATAAGAGGAAATTAAGAGGGCTCCCGGCGCTCCAGAAACCAGCAGTTCTGCATTAACTCAGTCATTTAGAAAAAAGTTGCTTGAGGCTGGGAAAGAACCAGGAGGCCCTAGAAATTCCCAGTGCCTCAACTCAGCAGCAGAAAGGCTCCCTGCTGCACCGGGAGCTGACCGCACAGGCAGGCTGCAATCCTGCAATCACTGCGTGGTGCAGGGAGATCATTTTCCGGGGACAGGACAGGCTGTGAGCCCTTTTGTGCTGGCCCAGCTGGAGACAGGTTGCCATGGGAAACCTCCCAGGAGAAGCAGCATGGGCTGTTTCCCATGCCACAGAGCATTCTCCCTGGCGGGTCTCAGCCAGCTGCCGGCTGTGCTACGGAAATGCCCACGCCAACCTCACCCACGGTGGTACCTGTGGTGGCAATGCAGTCAAAGCCCACAAACGCATAGAAACAGGTAGCAGCACCCATCAGGATCCCTTCCACTCCAAAAGGGACAAACCCGCCCCTGCCAAATGCTCCTTTCCTGGAAACAAGGGAGGAGAGTAGCTGCCATGGGGTGCAGTGACAGCGGGGCCAGTGCCAGGCCTGAGTCAGACCCCGGCCAGGCACAGTTGCTCTCCTTACCCGATGTCATCCGGTGGGTCCAGGTACGAGAGATTGATGTAGTCCTCCTTTGAGAGCTGCCAGTTCCTGATGTCTCCCTTCACAAAGCCAGTGATGATGACGAAGCCCAGCACCACCAGGTTCACCGCTGTGAAGATTTTGTTCACAAGGGCAGATTCGCTGACACCGAAGGCCAGCAGTGCTGCAGGGACAGAATGGATGAGTAGGGACCCACCAGGCTCCCATGCCACCACCCATGGTGTCACGGAGCTACTCCTATGCACTCACCAGTGAGTAGCCCAATCAGGATCACGGCAAAGAAGTCCGGGCGCTCGGCCAGCACCCCTGGCAGGGGCAGCGTGGCCTCGAAGAAGGTGGAGATGCGGTTGCCAATGATGCTGTCGAATGCCGCACTCCAGGCTCGAGCCACACTGGCTGTGCCCAGTCAGTGGCAAA
>NW_010419467.1:0-1662 GCF_000710305.1 Buceros rhinoceros silvestris | reverse complement strand
GAGCCACACTGGCTGTGCCTAGTCAGTGGCAAATCTGTGCATCAGTCCAAGCCCAGGGCACAGCAGCACCAGTCACCCCCAGCACCCAGCTCCCTGTTGTTCCCTCTCCACACCCTGCTCCCACAGCACCACACATTGCACCCACAAGGCCCCAACACTGCCAGTGTGGAAGGAGCCTGGGCACACATGCCAGCACCCAGCCCAGCCCCGTACCTATCACGTAGGAGAGTATGAGGTTCCAGCCGGTCGTGAAAGCCCAGATCTCACCAACAGTGACGTAGCTGTAAAGGTAGGCAGAGCCACTCTTGGGAACACGGGCCCCAAACTCAGCGTAGCAGAGTCCAGCCAGTACTGATGAGAGAGCAGCCACCAGGAAGCAGAGGACAATGGAAGGACCAGCCAGCTCCTTGGCCACTGCCCCAGCCAGCACGTACACACCGGCACCTAGTGTGCTGCCCACCCCCAAGGCTATGAGGTCCAGCGTGGAGAGGCAGCGAGCAAAACGTGTCTCCTCAGAGCTCAGATCTACCACGCGCCGGCGGATGAGCTTCTTCCCAACACTGGTCATTTTTCCCCTGAACATTTTGTCGTCTTGTGGGTGGTGCTCAGCTGCTCAAAACCCCTGCAAGAGAAGGTACCGTAGGAGTATGAAGCTCAGTGTTCTACAGGCAGCAGGACCTACCTTGTGGGACCAAGGCAGGGAGAGATGCCCACAGGAGCTGTGCCTGCTCCTGGCCGACCCATCAGCACCAAGCCCCCACCATGCTGGTGGGGCAGAGACTGCGGCAGATCCCTCCAAGCCACCATGGGGCTGCGCATACTCCAGCTGTGCAGCCCGTGCAGCAGACAGCAAGCCAGGGATGAACCCAGCGAGTCCACGGTGAGAAATAGGCTCAATGCACAAGCCCTTTGTGGTCCCCACCACAGGGCCCCACGGCACATCCCAAAGCTTGCCCACTGCCTCCCAGCAGCTCCCCACTGATCTGGCAGCTGGACATCCCTCAGCTGAAACCTGAATACTGGCACAAGCCTCTAGCCTGACACCTGAGCGTGTGCAGCAGTGGTGGCAGGGAGACAAAACATTCCTCCATCAGAGGCTTTGGCAGGCTGTGCTGACTCACTGGAACCATTCCTCCTTTGCCCTCGGCATCTGCCCTGCACCCTCAGCAGGGATACATGGCCAGGCACACAACACAGGCACCAGCCCACATCACTCATGCGCCAGTGGCACTTGCCAAGCAGCTCACACACTCCACAGGCTGCAACTGCCCTAAATGCACCACACTCCCACTCTCCTCACTCACGCCAGCCACCCATCCCAAAAAAACTGGGAGACAAGCACCCTGTGGAGCAAGCAGCCAGCACAGGGTGAGAGAAGCCTCGACGAAAGCAGCTCCCAATGCCCACAGATGCGGCTGGCACTCCATGCCCAACAGGAGACCACCTGTCCACTAGCACCTTCCCCCTAACAGTTGCTCCTACCAGGTGTCCAGGGCAGCACCGGCCCCGTGCTGTATGGACCAGCATTACACACGAGGGGAACTCTGTGACCCTTCTCCATCGAGAGGGATTACCAGGGGGGCAGCGGCAGCTGCTTCCTCATAACCAGCAAACCATCCCATTGCTGGAGCAAGCTCCTCCTGAGCCGGCCCAGGAGCGGGC
>NW_010419466.1:53806-56027 GCF_000710305.1 Buceros rhinoceros silvestris | reverse complement strand
GGGGGTGGGGGTGGTTTGCTGTGCACTCCACCAAACACACCCATGCATCCCACCATCCAAACCATCCTTTCACCTCTCCTGGCCACATACCGTGTTTCACATCTATCAAAGTACTTAGCGCTTTTGCATGTCATCAGGTAAATAATCTCTGTTGCTCCATGTGAGGAGCATTACGATGGAAGATGAACATGGGCTGGGGTGCTCTGGCCTCCGTGGGACCAGGTAATTCGGGATTACTCGCCTGAGTAAAGCTTTCACACTAGAGGTGAGCTCTGCTAACTGAAAGTAGCCAAAGATGTAACCCCTGGACATTACTCACGGTGCTGTTTTCCACTACAGAGACATTTTCTCATGGTTCAATTTGCCTTAAAACTTCAAATATTTTTAAATTTTTTTATAACACAGATTTTTTTAAGATTTATTTTAGGTGCCTCATTTTTGTTCCTGGTTTCTCCAATTCTGCCTATAGATTTCCTCACCCTGATTGTCACAAGTGGAAAGACGGTTCAGAAGTGTAAGCAAACCTTTCCTGCTTCCTTTTTTTTTTTTAAATTATTCGGGGGGAAGGTCATCTGTTTTCTAAGAATGCTTTAAATAACTTCTGCCTTGGGAGATAGAAGAAAAATGATCACTTTTCAGCTATAAATCAGGAATCAAAAGGCCTCCACCTCTTCCAAGAGCTCTCTCACTAACTTTCCCTTTTTGCCACCCCTCCGGAGTGGCAATAACCCCAGCCATGGTATGGGCACACCCTCGCCAAGAGGTGGAAAGTAAACAAGGACAAGGAAGATTTTCTTCAACCTAAACCATTAGAAATTCCCCCCCCCCCTTTTTTTTTTCCCAAGCTGACACCAAAATGAACAGAAAAACTTTTAAATAAACCGCAGCTTTCGCTCCCTGCTCCTGTTAGCTCTAACTTACTGACCAAGTCCTCCCTCAGGATAGAAGCTGGGCACCTTTTCTGGTGCACTGGTTTCATTTTAGTCATCAAGACTATCTGCTTGCTGACAGCTGCGTGATCTATGGCCTACAACCTAAAAAAACCCCCAAAAATAGTTTGAAAGCAGCAGCAAATTTTATCCCTTCCTAGGTTGAAGCTATCTCATGAAGTATTGATAACGCGTTATCTTAGAGAGCAGAATAATGCTGCACAAAATGATACTAAAGATGTTTAGGGGACCTTCTGGCTTGGTAAAAGTTATTATTCAGAAGTTTACATAGTCTGCAAACACTTATCAAAATCCCTGAGCAGAAAGTACAGAACCTACGTTTCAATTAAGATATAGTGGAATGCAAAAGGTTCAGAGGAGATAAGGCCACTCGCGGAAAAAAAAATAAATATTCAAATTCATCCTTGATGATAGTTTGACCTTATGCGCAGAGCGTTCCGTACAAATCTGAACGCTTCCTACCTGGCTGGCAATGCAGTTTTATCAGGCTTCCCAAAAGTATTTTGCTGTTTAGGTTGTTTTGCTGTTAGTTATAGAATGATTCCTCAGAATGTAGGGCCAAGGTAGGACGCGGTCATCTTCAAATTTACAAGGACTTTCGGTGGAGGTGAAAGAGCTTCAGGCAGAGACCAAGCGACAAATGGCCTGATGCAGGGAGATTATTTACTGTTTGGTTTGGGGTTTTTTTGCTGTGACATCTCATGTTCTGTCCTAATCCACGGGGAACTTTATCTGTTCCTGATCGGCGTAGACTTTCTTCCCCTTTTTGGTAGAGACAATGCTATGTCTGGTTTAGCTTAATATCAAGTCAGCAGCAATTTGACATCTGAGCAGCTGAGTTTTACATCTGAGTTCCTCTAAGGGAACGTTGTTGCCGCAGACACGTGAAGGCTTGCCTAAAAATTGAGGAAACAAGTCACCTTTTCTCTTTGGGAATCCTTGAAAATCCTCCTGTGGCCCAGAGCCAATCTGCTCCTCGCTGGAGCAGAACCTTTAGTTCCTGCCAAGGTTCTGCTCCAGGCAAAAAGTCTCCACCAAGCTTCTCCAGCCACCGCATGGTTTGAAGCAGGGAGGGAAGTTTGGGGCTTTATAGTCTCTTTTTGTAGCTACGCTACTGGACCAGCAGGTCAGCCTTGCAACGTGCTTTTTTATCCTTAAAATGCAATTTTTTTCTTTAAGTCTTATCATAACTGACCATGTGTTTAATTAGTTGGGAAATCAAGGCTGTCAAGGAGCAACGAAGATCTGCAGTTATTTTCCAGCTCCTTAGC
>NW_010419466.1:45327-51192 GCF_000710305.1 Buceros rhinoceros silvestris | reverse complement strand
GGCTGTTTTTTCCCCTGGTGTCTTCTCCCCTTCGCTTCCATCATGTCTCTTTTTTTTTCCCTCTTCCTTTTTTTTTTTTTTTTTTGATCAGAGGCATGAAAGAGTGAGTAAGTGCGAATGCTTAGGTACCTGGGGTATGGAAAGGTGGTAATTAGCCCAGCAGGATAATTGACGTGTAGATTGCAGCATGAACAAATGCTTTGACTTGTTTGTTCTTCTCACTCTTCCTCATTCAATCTCTTCTCCCTCTCCTTTATTTATTTATTTTTTCATCCCGCCTGGCTAATGAACACCTTACTCTGCTTAGTTAAGTTGATAAGAGATATACGTCCATTTAAATGGAGGGGGGGTTTCCCCTCCCTTGTGTGAAATCGGGAAAGGACTTTTCCTTGCAGTCCTTTGCTCTGCTTCACAGTAAAAACTTTGGAAGGAAGGAACGAAGGATCCTCTCAAGGTGGAATTAGAGGGCTGCAGGATTTCATGACCTGCATTTCCTGAAGCACTACGCTCTGGGCATCAACCATACTTTCTCAGTGTGTTGTCATTTAAAAACTAGTTGAAAAACCATAGGAGTGACCCCAAGTTTTGCGTGCCGCCACAGAATTATGAAGAATTACGTCCCTTGGAGGACAATGAAATTGTCCATGTATACAAAGTTATGCCCCTGTGCAAGGCTTCAGAGGACCAAGGCCTTTTGCTGTACTGTGTTTGGCAAAGCCGTCGCAAGGCTTTGGTGTGCATCTGTAGCAGGTACTTTTCGATGGTGGGGGAGATAAAAGGGTGTAACACTTGGTTACTTCTGTTTAAATGACAACACGGGGAAAAATAATAGAAGTCAGCCAAGATTCTTTTTGTTGCCTTCGTGTAAAACAAACACATCTTTGTTTCGTAAAATGGTGATGCACAGACCATTCGTCCCTAATGATCCTTTGGGGTACATGGAGAAAAGAAATTTAAAAATGAGCATAGAAATTCAGTTTAATATGCACGAGTGAGTGTCTTCCTCCCCGAATGGCACGCCGACCACGCAGACTTGCTGCTATATTTTTAACTTAATGCGCGGCGTATTAGCCATTACGTCCTCGGAGTGGACACATGTCACCCTGAATCGAAGATGAGCGCCACATGGCAGGGATCCCTGCGCCTGTGTGGGCCTCAGTACTGAACCAGGATCTCTCGTCTGTAAAATCTGTTACGAGCCCAATCCCGCAATACTCCCTCCGGTAAAACTGCCATTAGCTACAGGAGCCGATATTGTTAATTTACATTTTGCTAGCTATAGACTCGAGTTACTAACCGCTGCTTGTTCTAGGGACAGATTTAGACCTAATGATAAAATTATACTTTTTCGCAATAACTGCTGCCCTTGGACATGCTTAGAAGTTTTATGGCAGTTCTGCATCTGCTCATCCAATTGCAAAACCAGCTTTCTGAAGCTCCTTAGCCGTGCAACCTGCAGAAAGTGTGCACATTGCTTCCTTGGTCCTAACGCAGGAGCAATCACTTTTACTTTTCCAGCCTAAACACACATACACTATTACTGTTCCCAGCGTCTTGCTGTGGCTTCTCCTGCTGCCACATTGCGACCAGCCAATTCTGCCTTTGCTCCACTGGAGATAATCCTGTTTAGCTGCTCTACAAGCCTGTCTGCTAACGTGACAGATCGCAATTCTGGAGCACCTCAGATCTCCGCAAACAGCATCTCCCATGAATTGTACCAGAGACCACTGACAACCAAGTCAAATAGTTATGGAGATCCTCCTACATCACACAGAGTTTCTTGGGGAATGTGAGTTGTGATGGTGCAGAGGACACCTCTATGGCAGGAAAGCAGAAGAAAGAGTAAGGAGTGTATAACCCTTTCACATATTACTACTTCTCCTACTGACCTCCATCTTTTTCCTCTTACGAGCCATGCTCTGCGCTTCTTGTATCTTCAAGTCACCCCTTTGTCAATCTCTGAACTGTTTCCCTTTCCACCATCAGGACTTCACTGCTTCCTAGCAGATAATGACACTGATGGAAGAAACATCTTTGGGTGATCCAAGAAGCACAGACACCATGAGGGGGGCAACAGAAGGGAAAAGGCAGCAAAGCGAACCATCAGACAGAAAACCTGCTAATCAATATCCCTCTCTTCCACCCAGCACAGCCCTTGGTAGCACATGCTCAGCAGGTGAGTTTGAGAGCCATGGAGTACTACAAGCTTTGCAGCTCTTGGAGCAGCAGAGCCATCAGTAAAACACTGAGTGTTTGAGGAGACTCCTCTCCCACTCCCTGGCTGACTTGTCCCCCACAGCTGGGAGGGGGCTTCCTTGTCTACTATTTTGTCACTCCTTAGCCGTGACTTCTAGGAAGCTTGTAAAGCATTTAGCATTATGAGTAAAGATCAACTCCACTGACCAAGTCATAGCAAAGGAATCATGGAGGAACTAGGACAAAAGCCCTCTTCAGAGAGGGAGTTTCACCCCTGACACCCCTTCCAGAGGGCAGGCAGGAGTCAGCTGCTTGGGGGCTGCATCTTTGTTTGACCCTGGCATCTTTGTTTGACCCTGGCGCGCGTCCAGCCTGCAACCAACTGCAGTGGCCTCATGCCACAGGTATCTGTGGCATGAGCAAGTGGAAGTCAGGCTGTGACCCAACATCCAGCTGAACACTGCTCCGCTTTCCTTTGGTGGTTTGGGAGACGGGTGTGCAGGCAAGACACACCCTACCTAGAAAAGCATCGAGCAAAGCACTGCAGAAAGCTGAATAAAGGCAATATTCATAATAAGGTGGGTCGCCTTGTCGACCTGCAGCAATTTTTTGTCTCCCAAGGAGCAGGCAAGGCATCGCCCACCTATGAAGGGTGGTCTTCGGCCACACCTACAGAGATTTCTGACCACAAAGAGCAGAAGGCAGGCTGGAGGAGGAGAAGTAGATTTCCAGCAAGTTGGTTGCTCGCTTTCCAAGCCTGGAGAGCAAACCGAAGTGTATTATTAGCTCTTTTCTATTTGCCTCAAAAGCTGATGAAGAAGAAGTTGGAAACCATACTATTCAACTGCCAAATAACTAAAAAAATTCCAATAGTGCCTGACATATGAGCCAAGGAACCCACTGAAAATGTACATTTGCATCCAAACCATAATGCATTGAGCTATGATCTCATTCTGAGGTGGGCTCTTTTGTTTTGTTTTCTTTGGTTTTGTTCTTTGAGTAAGAAAGGAGGAAACAAAGATTAAGCCTTACATTGACACGGTCTTATGGGGGAGAACAGGAAAAGCCACTGTTAGTCCCCTCCCTGTAGTGCTTCTGCTGTACGTGAGGGATGGTTTTCTCCATCTCTTCCACAGGCTCAGAGAGGTGGCAATTCCACGCTGCCCTCCCATGGGAGCGGATGTGTCTCAGAGCCAAGACCCGGCCACTCCACGTCCCCACAGAAAGGAGAGGACAAAGCGAGGAGCTGTGGTGTTCCCCAAGCCCCTGCCCTGGCTGGCAAGCCCTACCCAGCAGTCAGGGCTATCCCAGCAGCTCATGGAAATGCCGCTTCCCAAAGTAGGAGCCAATCGTTTTCGCAACATCCAAGCTAAATAAATCACTTCCAGACTCCTGATCAAACCTCTCTCTATTATTGGCACTCTCATTTCAGCTCAGAAATTGTGAATGGGACAACCTGGCTTTATCTTAAAAGCATCTGGTATTTGGGAAGGAGAAATAGCCAGCTTTTTCTTTTTCTTTTTTTAATAAACTTTAACGTAAAAATACTTGGGAGGTTGGCCATTCTTACTAAAATCTAGCTTTTTTACCAGGTAATTTTCCATCTCTCTTACAACGCTGGAGCAGAGGAAAGACTTTGGGAAACAAGGGAAACATAGGTGGGAAAAATAGACGAAAAGAAAACATGTGAAAGAAAACACATTTAGATTTGTTTCCACATATGAGATCATATTTCTGGCACTTTGTACAAGTCCTATGGAAGCTGTTATTTCCAATATAGGAATACTACAGTGACTAAATTGGTGTTAAATTTAAATCTATTCAGGAAGTAATAGTCAATCTGCATTCCATGTAAAGACTCTCACAGGCAAAATTATTTATACAAGGTAAAGTTGGCAAAAGGAAGTCCAATGAAAGAAAAGAAATTACATGTTTTAACCCAACCCTTCCCAGCTAAATACTTCTGTGCTTCAATAGTCCTTCCTCAGGAAAATAGAGTTTTAGCCCGTGTGAGAGTAACAGGTTTTGTTAGAGTGGAAGTGATGTTTCAGGAACTGCTATTTTAGAAGCATTATGAAACAATATCAGTCCATGTGATCTTTGAAAGCAAGTGTCACTATTTGCAGACAGATTTTTGCTAATAGTTTAATTCCCCGTGAAGTGTAAAATGCATCCTGCAAACGCGCGGCTACGTAATTGGGTAGATGTTTTCACAGATGTATATTTAATTTTACAACTTTTGAACCTTCTCTGCATTTATTAGTTCATTTCTGCAGCGTTTAGGTCCAAATGTTGCCACACATGCACGGCTCCAAGGAGGGCTGATTTTAATTACGTTCGTGCGAGTTTTATGCCAGTGTAACTATTGACTTAAATCAGGCTTCTTAGGCCATGATTTACATCAATATAGCTTTGACTAGGATCAGACTCAGTTGAAGATGTGTGGAAATAACTTGGCCAGAGTTTCCCTCTGGGTTCTTTTTACTACTGGTTGTACAGAATAAATAATTATTTTGGGCCAGCACGTGTCAAAACTTAAAATATTTTAAAAACATGGGGAAAAGGAATACCTGCTTCTCAGAGGACTCTCTGTAAGCTCATGCCTGCTTTCCTGGCTTGATTGCGCTGTTTCTTTTTTGAAGTACATTCTATCATGTGCATACTAGCACAAGAGCAAAAAAAAAAAAAGTTAAAAAAAATTAGAACCCCAAATTTAAGCAGCAATGAAGTTGAAGCTGTGTGCCAGCCAACTTGTTCCCTCGTGGATGCGGTGGGCCAAGGGCACACCTATGCACGCAGATGGAAACCCTCCAGAAAAGCCGTACAAGAAAACCTCAGCCAAGGAGAAAAGGCAGGAGAACGTGCCCGTTCCCAGAACACATGGCCTGCACAGACATCAAGCCCCCAAGGGCAGCTGCGAAGTCCCAGCACGGTGACATCAGCCTGATCTGAAGTCTCTATCTACGGGCTCCTTGAAGTGAAGCCCATAGGATGGATTTATTGACACAGGATGGTCACCTGAGGGCAGGCACACTGAGGAGCATCACAAAAAGGCCTCAAGGTAAAGAGGGGAACCACCACATCCCACTAGCCAGCGTTATGGTACACCGCGAAACCTTTCACCGAAGCCAGCCACTTGGGTGTGGGTCTCTCCCTGTTGCCCACACAGGCTGAACTGGTGGGACCCGTGCCCTCTCCCCTCATCTCCATCACCTGTCCCAGACCACCTGCAGCCTGCTTGACCTACCCAAAGGATTTAGGTGCCCTCCACTGAGGGGCCCCGAAAGCCACTATTTACTCCTGCTGTGCCCAGCCAAGCTGCCTCTGAGCCACTTCCCCATCCCCTTATAAGGAGACAGTGTGACCATCACCCCTCCTCGTCGGGTGGCCTCACCTTCACGTTTCCTCTTCCCTTCCTCGGAAGCAGAGGTGATTGCACACCGGGGCCCCCGCTCCTCTCTGCGCTGAACGCAAGAAGGCATCACCCTGTGAGGCACAGGCCACCTTCAGAGGAACCACGGCCCCAGGAGGAGGGACAAGATACCAGAGAGCCTACTGAATTGACTTGGTGGTCTGCTCTGGACCTCTGCGGGGTAGTGAATCACAGCCTTTGTGCTTTTTTGGGACCCACACTTTTTTCTGTGTGCCATAGGACAAGCCACTCCGCTA
>NW_010419466.1:37927-40173 GCF_000710305.1 Buceros rhinoceros silvestris | reverse complement strand
CGCAGCTACAAAAATTATGTCTCCCAAGCTCCTTTTCCCCTTAAGGTACAAAAGGGAGGAACCCCCCAAACCGTTGGCTAAAGTAGGTGGGAGCTGGCAGGAGAAACTATGAAGAGTTTCCAGGAGGTCAGCAGGACTTACATTAGGAAATAGCTCCCGACGTCCTTTGCAGACACTGCTCCCGTTTTGAAAACATGCAAAATTCATCTGACTCACCACAACAGCTTGAAAGGGCAGCTTGGATAAATATGTATTTTTGTGATCTCTATTGGTTTTCCACATATGGTATCATCTACCTGATTGATTGTAAGGGCTCCATTGACTAAAAACTGAAGGGATTTTGGTGGACACACTCATTCTGAGAATACGTATTCATTGCGGGGCAAGCCGCAATCCCCTAAACGTGAAGTCGCTGCCATGCACGGTGTCGGCGTCTCTCTCGTAATGAATCACCGGCTGATGGACCCCGTTGGAGTCCCAACACTTCACCCTCCCGCAGCTGGCTGCTGCCGCCCTCCAGCTCCCAGGCGTGTCCCGACTCCAGCGAAAGGGCAAGGGGCTGGCTGCTCTCCCCACCGGCCACCTCCTCCAAACCACAGCTTTTAGGTCACAGCATTTTTTTCTTGGTTCTTTTTATTTTAATTTCAACAAGGCCAAATTAATTGTTTGCAAAATGAAGAAATGGATCCTGCAGCAATCTGATCCCTCTGATAACTCCTCACAATCTGCAACGGAGGTCCCTCTAGCACCGGCCACAGAGCAGGGTCTGTATTTCTTCTTCTAAGAGGGTTTTTTACTCCTTCCCTTCCCACCACCACACACAACCTGGGAGACAGACTGTGTTCAAAAACACCATAAAACAAATAACTGCCTTCACAGGGAAGTGTGTGGTTTCTTTCCCTCTCTCTTTTACATCCTTATATGTGACCCCAATCTAGATCCCAGAGTCAGTGACAGAAATATTGACATCAGCCGGGGAAAGATCGAGTTTCTTTACACAGGGGACGAGTCCTGTAAACTCTGCTGTGTTGACAGAACCACGTCCCATGCTGGTGGGTCCTTCTGGTGGCCTGAAGAAGGTTTAAACAACACTCCTGCTCCACTGTAGCCCAAGGGAACTTCCTCATTAACGTCAACACCAGCAGCATTACACCTTAAAAATAAAAAGGGACGGATTCTCCTACAAGAGGAGCACTGCCTGAGTCTCTAGGTAGCCTTGCTGCCCACAGCAAGACATTTCTGCGGTGTAGAGTGCCCAGATGACCACGATCTGGCTCAAAATTAATAATAAAAAAAAGCTGAAAGCCAGTTTTAAAAAAATTGCTCTTCTCTGCTTTTACAGTCAAGCTATAAACTCCTGATAAACAGAGGCCACAGTGGAAACACTGACACCGGGAACTGGCACGACTGCCCGTTACCTGCTCCGTAGGTTCGTGATGAAGTAGGGGTACTTAGGATTTCTACAGCATTTCCCTTTCTATTATAAACACTCGCTCAAAACCCAGCCCTCCAATTTTTGGTTTATCTCAGAAAAGGCTGAATAGGTACTTAAAATATTTTTCAAGAGAAAGAAAGAGGAGAGGGAGAGAGAGAGAAACCCCTGGCCATTCTTCTGAAATGTAAGTAGGCAGCCCTTGAAAGATCACTGAGAAAAGTCTGTATTTTCTCAGGTTTAACTAAATAATTTATGCATACTTTCACTTTGGCATGATGAAGCAATTTTAGCCTTTAAAACCCGCAACTACTCAGGAGGGAAAAGGTCTGGTTCCTGCAACTTAAATAATTTAAACATCCAGGTGGAAATGCTTTCAGCGTTGCTCCTTTCTGAGACAAAGGAGGAAGACTCCAAAACTCTGAGACACCGAGAAGAAAAGGAGTGGTAAAAGAGCCAGCCTCGGGTGCATTCGATATTGAGGGGAAATCCAGCATTGTTCGCTGGAAAAGGATGACCAGAGAGACGCTTCGAGGACATAAATCCGCTAGGTAAAAATGCTTAGAAAAAAAATGTATTGGCCTAGAGCTTCAACAAACATGCTTTGCAAAAGAGCACGACAAAAATATCCCTCTACCCTCTAACCCAAGTCAGAAATGGTTTGTGTATGCTTAAGGGTTAGGCAGATGTTAGGGGTCACTGAAGAAGCTGTGTGAAAAACTGCACCACCAGCACCAGCTTCTGCGTTTACAGAAATGAGTCCATCGTCTAACTCACAGCCGAGCCGCTCTGTGCCGACGAGAAATGAAAAAGC
>NW_010419466.1:25677-37830 GCF_000710305.1 Buceros rhinoceros silvestris | reverse complement strand
CTTCACTCTTTCTCGCATCAGACGGCAGATGTGAAACTCTTGAGATACATGCAAAAATTTACCAGCTTTAAAGACAGGTAAGAACGGCCTTTTGAGTCAGTGTCCAACTCATCTCACATCAGGCTTCAGCGCGCGCGGGCACATCAGCCATGACACAGTCGCAGAGCGTGTGGGCTGCAGCCGGAGCCCAGCTCAGCTGATGTCCTGGGGAAGGACATAATGCCCGATGGGAGCAGATAGTTACGGGGAGAAATGTTTTTTTAGAAAAAAAATCAGGAAGAAAGTGCCAAGGGCAGAGGTATTGCTTGAACCAGAGAACTAGTAGCGATTTCACATAGTATTAGGCTCTGTTAATCAAGATGTCTCCCTGTAAATAACATTACTGAAATGAACATTTGGCTTCGTCCCAAGGACAGACATGCCTCGGACCGCTCTCCCCTTTGGTATGTATCGAGCAGAAAGTATTAGAGGCAGAGTTAGCAGTGACCCATATATCTAAACCACGAGCATTTTCTGTTAGGGAAAAAGTATCTGATTGTCCTTTCTAACCAGCTTTAAAGCCTCCATTGTTCAGCGTGAGCCTTCAAAACATGGCAGGGACGATGACCCGGGGCTGGAGAGATGCCTTCTGCATGCCCGTGGTGTTCTCCTTGGGTTTTGCAGACATAGGGACTCCTAAATGCCCGGGAGCCTTTCGTCGCTCACATTCCTCAAGAGAACGGCAGTAATACACCAAATTAATAACCTCACGCATCCCTCCCTCCCACAGCCAAGCTCGTCCCGGCGCCAACGCTGGCGTCGGGAGCGAACTGGAGGTGCCATGGGGAGGGGGAGGAGGAGGAGGAGGAAGACAGGAGGTCAGTCCCAGCCGTGCCCCCACACGGGGTTTCCCCCGGCACTCTTCACCTGTGATTTCCTACTCCTCCACGAGACACCTGAGAAGGGAAATGAGAAATAAGCCACGGTCCTCTGGCCACCCCTCCGTTGAGCAGGGGGTGCCCATGACCTATTGTCCTGCTTTTTTTTTTCCTACCAAGTGTCTCTCAATATTTCCTGCTCAATGCAAAGAAGGGCAAAATTCACGCCTAGCAGCGCTAGAAATACTCCGGCTGGTGTTGAAACTGATGCCCTTTCAGCACAGACTTTTGTTGCCGTGCACGTGAGAAACTACTGGCTGCCAGTGTGTGTGTGTCTGAGTGGAGTAACACCACCTCCAGAGCCTGCTTCCCACCAGACTTTGAGCTTAAAATGGCTCAAAGTTTCTCCTATCTACATGTGCCTCACGGTCAGCTGAAATGTTCTTAGTAGGCTGGTCCTCAACCTTATCCTGGCAGCCAAAAGGAAATGCAGAGCTGGGTATAAGAGGCTGTTGAAACCACACGTCATGTTTGGGTTTGCTGTGTCATAATGATTTTATTTCGGTTGGGATAAGGCTTTCTGCAGCTGTTTTCCTATGGAGCTGATGGTGAAGGGCAAGGGCTAGGCTGATACTGAGCAAAAGGGAAGGACAGCAAGAGG
This sequence comes from Buceros rhinoceros silvestris, assembly GCF_000710305.1. NCBI lineage: Eukaryota > Metazoa > Chordata > Aves > Bucerotiformes > Bucerotidae > Buceros > Buceros rhinoceros. The sequence continues at coordinate 36,312 of NW_010419466.1, read as the reverse complement.
AGGGACCTCCCGACAGAGGAAATATCTCTGCTAAAAACGCGTTATTTTTTTCTTGTTTTAAGTATGTAACCTTCAGAGGCACTGGCCGTGGTTAAGAGGCAGAATAAGGGATGTGGAAAGAGGCTTCAGACCTCAAGTCTTCAAGTATTTTCCCTTTCTTTCGACCTTCTGTATTTTCCCTTTTTTAAATGTGGTCTCAACAGCGGTGCCACAGCCACAGCCTCCCCAGCAGCACAGCGGGGGTGCCCCAGGGTGATCCAGCACCTCTCCACTGCCAGGAGAAAGAAATGCCCCTTTCTCTCCCCGGTTCCCTCGCTGGTGGGGCTCCTACCTGGCCAGGCAGGATGGTCTCATCCTCTAATTAATGTGCCAAAGGACACACAGAGGATGCGCTCCCTCCTGCATCAGGTACCTGCCTGAAATCCTCAGCTCACTGCTTTAGGCTGTGAGCACCCTTTGGTTACAGCTGAGTCCGTTCAGATTTCAGACAGTGCCTACCTCAAGGTGAGAAGACAAATTTTTAACAAAAAAAGAACCGACTTGCAATTTAAATAATAATTTTAATGAAATAGGAAGAACAGCCCGTATTGGGATTGTATTTCATGGGAGAAAGTTAAACTTGCAAGGTTAATATTGTTTCTGAACAAAGTATAAATCAGGTTTTTTAGAGGCCTGGTTTGCCTACTTACATCTTACCCCCGTGAATTTTGATGGGGACCGGAGACCTTACACATGCAAACCTGTGCAATTTGGGGAACCAGACCAATCATTATATCAACACCAGAAACAGAGCGAGCCTGGGGACCGCACGTGAAACTCCTCTAACAACAACCCGAAAAATAAAGAGGCAGCCTGTTTGGCACCGAGCTCCCCGAGGAACCCACACGAACCCGAGGTGAAAGGACTTTTCTTCTATTCCCAGGCTGCTAAACCAGCTAGTTCTCCTCATTCATTACCCCGAGTTAAGCCTTGCAAGCTTCCAGTAAACTTGGGAGAGCTTGGATTTTGTACGGAGGAATTTCACATTAAGGATTCTCTTTCCCCGCCTCCAGCCTGTTCCCCTGAATCTTCAAGCTGAACACCTGATATAAACCTAAGCCCTTAATCTAGCCTGAAATGCATTAATAGAAGCTTTGATTTTTTTTTTAAAGAAGAGAATTAGCTCCATAATCCTACTAGTTATACTTCTAACAATATTATTTTAAGACAATTAATTCATATTTAAAAATAATGAAATTACTAGCACAAGTCACTAAACTTCTTTTAGTATATTAAATTGGGCAGATTGCTTCTCTCCTTCTAATTATGAATGTAGCAGTTACAAAAGAAACTGTCATTTTGATAGAGTAAAAGACAATCTGTCTGCCAAAAGTGTCCAACCATAATTCTAAAAAAAAAAGTCATCTACATCAAGAACACGCTACTTTGTTTGATGTACTGTCTTATTGGAAACCTAATTTGCTTTCAACCTCTGAGACAACACATAACATAAGTTTGTGTGACTAATTTTCTTGGAAATATGAGTAATTAGAATAAGGGACCATTTCCATTGCAGGAAGGAATAGTTTTCAAAATCCGAAATAAACGCTGTAGAGTTGCTTTCTTTTCCCTTTCGGCTGCGTGTGACAAAAGGGAGAGGGATCGCTTTGTGCAGCCTCACGCACGCTCACATGCAAATTGTGAACTACTGCAAAGTAGGGAGAGGTTTATTACCTGAGGTGAGCACTCCCAGGGCTCCTGGAGTATAAAAGCATTAGCCGTATGTTCTCACCGAGTCATAAAAATCAATAAACAGGAACCCCCCACCTGTGCTATGGCCCCAGCGTTAAGTTTTATACATGTAGTAATAGTGCATATCAATTTTCACCACCCTTCCTACGCTAGCTATTACAAGGCGTACAACCACCGGAGGGACTGCGAGAGCAGCGCCATTCATCCCACGGAGTTGTCCAGATGCCAGCTCCATTGCATCATTGTCAATTTTATTCTATCTACAACTGGACAAGGCTGCAGCCCCGGCTCCTTTCCACCCACTCAACCCCGCAACAATTGCAAACTCTGTTCGCCTGGTTAAAGAGTTTACAAGCCAGCTGAAAGAAAACAGAACAGTTGCATATTAATGCACCCAACCTCTGAAAGATCACATAATGGAGCGGGAGAAACGTGTAACTGCAACCAATATGGGACCTTGTCCAGCTGCCGCAGCCTGTGGATCAGTGACCGGGTTTTTAAATAAATTAATGATAAGCATCAATATGCAGCTGCGCCAGGGCTCGGCTGCAACTAGTTGTGTTGCTGTTCTTAATGGCGCAGAGGTACGGGGAGCGTGGGTCCTCGCGACGCTCAAAATCCAACGGCGGTACAGATGCGGCAGCTCTGCCAGGTTGCAAAAATAATGACTAAATCACACTTATAATTAGAAAGAACGCCCCTGATAAGGCAGGGAAGACCCCGAGCCAAATAAACCTTTGCCACGTATTTTCCACTAGTCATTAATCTGTGGAAATAAGGGCAGCAGGTTTAGTTCAGTACCAAGCAGACCAGGAAAGTTAGTTGCTTTTCTTTCTTAAATCAGGGGCAAAAAGAACCCACCTCCCAAAATAATATCTGAGAAATATTTTGTTCTACAGGCATTCTTTAAAAGTGTCAGGCTTCCTAATTACAGCCCAAAGATGACCTCTGCAGACTTCAGCAAGTAATAAGAAGCATCTGAGGATGGAGGCTTTGATTCTGAAATAAGCATGACCCAAGTGTAGTCTCCCTTTATGAAAAAAAACCTGCAGTAGCTTCAGTTTTAATAGGCAAGAGGGGAAGAGGAAAAAAAAAACCCAACCAGCACTTGACGATGACCCTTTCTGCCTGCCCCAACAAAAAGACAAGGAGCTTTATCTGCCCGAGGTTGCCTCTGATAGCGTTTATGGTCCGGAAGTACCACTCATGGGCACTTAAAGCAGCATCACTCAGAAGCGTAAAAATAGAATAAAGTTGTACAGCAAACGAGAAATTATGATATAACTCAAGTGTTGTGACACGAAGCAAGCAAAACGACCGCTCCAAATGCTCCCTGGAACTGATCAAGATCTATCTGAAATTAGTAGCGCCATCAAGGTGTGGCTGGCGATGAAGAGGTGCCTTTAAGAGCTCTCTACAGGAAGAGTCGCGACAGCTTTGCAGTGCAGCTAACCATTTTAGGCAACGGGAAGAAAGCAAGACCATTGTAGTTGGGAACAGCTGGCATACAATAGATAATTTAAGGGAAAGTGACCCTCATGTATAATTTTTAACTGAAGAACTGTCAAGCCCCATTAGTTCCAATAGGGCCTGGTAGTACCGAGGTAGGTTTATAGGGGCATTGTATAAGAAGAGTTTCCAACAGAGCAGTGAAAAAAAACAAAAAACAACCAAACTCATTTTATGGGAACTTCGGTGGGTTTGGAATTAATTCCTTTTTCTTTTTTTTTTTTTTTATCTTAGCCGCTGTTTGAGACAAGAGCATCTGAGCTTTTCTTTTCAGAAGAGAACCCAAAAAATGGTAAAAATGTCTTTTGGAGCCAGTTTAGTCATGTTCTGAGCCACATGAGCTGGTAACGCTGAGGAATTTTGAAAGACACCCATTAAATGTGGAAACTGAGCTGCTAAATCTACGTCACCGCCTTGGCTAGTGAATAAAAAGCCAAGTAAAAGAGCAAGGGAAGAAAGCAGGACTCCTTAAATAAGTGCAAATAATGAAGGGTAGAACCTGAGTAGAACATAAAAAGTGAGCAAGTTTGGTAAAATAAAGCTCCAGCACCGTTTCTGCAGACATATTTTAGAGGCCAGTCCAACATTATAAACAATTGCTATAAAACCTGAAAAGTCCAGGTGTTGCTAAGTCATGTTTACTTTATGGCTCTCACTTTGCTATTTGGCAGTACTTCTGAGGCCGTACTGAATGATGTTGCCCTCAACTTAAAGTGCTATAACTTTCTTGCCCAGACTTAAAAGAGATACTGTAAAATTATTTAGCAACTTCTTGCACCATAAACAATACTGGGATGTAAAGCCAGAGGCCCCTCTTGCGTGTCAGGCAACCCCCCCATTAAATGCTGCATTTTGATGGTGGGTCTTGAGTACTTGCACGGGTATGGGGTGAAGAGGGCAAAGATAGGGCACGTCCCTCTCCTCCTCCAAAGGGCTCAAACTGCTGGCAACCTTGTGCCTCCCAGGCGCTTTAAAAAACAGCAGAAATGGGGACAAAATCAGCAAATACGGGCAAAGGTTTGGGCTTTCCTCAACTCCTCGTGGAGTCATCCTTCCTGGGAGAAAGTAGCATGGCGGGAAGGTGCTGGGTTTGGGGCAGTTTATCTCCCTGCACCGCTCGGCCCACACCACTCTTCCTACCGGGGCCAAGGGTGGGTGGCGCAAAACCGGGGGATGCTCATAGCCAACGTCAACGCTGGGTTCAAAGTAATTGAGTGTAGCGGATTCTGGCCTTAACAGGTTGACTTAAGGGTTATATATTTTAAAAACACCAACAGATTGTCATTTAAAGAAATGACAAGAGATCCATCCTTTAAAATCCAAGTCAAATAATACGACAATAAAGCCAGGAGTTATAGGTACTGTAGATTGTCCTTTACTAGACACTATATTACATGCAGTCATTAGGCCAGCTATAAAAAGAAGGTTTAAATACTAATGTATTTTTTAATTTGTTTTATACCCTAAACAAGCAATCAATGTACATTAATAAACATAATTGTTTTTTTGGCATTTGTCCATTCGTTCGGTCTACCTTGTCAGCTCCGGCAAACACATCAGCAAAAATTCAGTAACCACAATACACAAGAAGGAAACACCAATGAGGCCATCTCAAATATGCATAATGTATTGAATTACTCTGCTGCTCCACTATTGACAGGCTGAAACCTCCAAAGTTTGCCATGATGTCCTCCTGTCTTAAACAATGACTTTGACAGGTTTTTGCCCACAAAAGCTGCTTTCAAGTGCTGGTGCAAAGAACCTTTAACGAGGTGGTAAATATGTTTACCTTTGATAAGGTGAGCTGCCTGATAAGATAAGGTGGATGGCCACTTTTGAAAAGCAAACATGTAGAGAGCTGGGGGCTCTCGCCCAGAAGCTGCGCTGGATGTGATCAGTGTAGACGCTGCCCTACGCACTCCAGAACAGCCTCCTGAAATCAATTTGTTCCTTTTCAGTTTTAATTATAAAATACCACTCGTGCGAGAGAGATTTATTCACTCAAGAGGGTGCAGTGTTGGAGATGGATGCGTACAAGGTGCTCATCTCTCTAGTCTCAGCAATTAGGGTTCGGCTCTTGGGTTTAACTAGGACACAGTGGGTATCTACCTCCTGGTGTGCCACCTTCAAGCAACCCCAATCCAAGGGACGTTCCGTAAATGGAAAAGATCAAGAAATATCTCGGAGGAGGAGACTCTCAACGGTCTGGTACGGTTACCCTGAGTGCTACTGACCAGCGAAACACATACCAAGAAAAAACTCCACTGGGGGCAAAATCTGTATTGCAAGCCTGTAATGCCTCCTGACATCTCGACCAGGTCCTCTCTGTAGGTGACCCTACCAAAACAATTCTGGCTGGCCCATCGGTTGTGGGCGAGAAGATGGGAGGTAACGTGAGTAGCATCCGCACCACGGAAATTTCTTAAAATGTCGGTAGTCGGAGGAAAAGAAAATGAAATTGTTTCAAGAAGAGCAGAAGCTGAAAAGTCCAAAATGGTAGCTCCAGTAAAGGCTTTAACACACTAGAAAATTTATGAAAACACGAATAAAAGGTAACTTATTCTGTGTCAGCCTTACATATTTATAGTTTAAAAATTAGTCAAAGTTTATGTCCCGAGGTGGCACCTACAGGAAGCCAGATGTGTGCCTTCTGCATGTGACCTAAGACAGGCCTGAAGCAACAACTAGATAATTTCTCGCTCATACTCCACACCGTCGATCGCGGCGGCTTTCTGAGGTGAGAGAATCTGACAGCACTAACTCTCCAGGGCAGAACTTTCCAGTCAAGTGGATCAACGGACTGAAAATCTCTTATGAATAGTCATTAGGCCTTCATTACAAACCCCTCACAACCCAGTTCTCTTTTCGCAACCAAATGCCTTTTGTCATCTTCACAAGGTGCATCATTTAATTACCAATTGATTTCTTTATATATGACAACATGTCAGATAGCAAAATACAGTGTATCTCCCTTAGGGGGAGAAGTCTGTTAACTATCAGCATGCCAGATTACTGAATTTAGCTGGAAGACAGCTATTCCCTCCACTGCGCCTTTATTTTAGCTCGCTTTCCCGTTTTCCAGAGGAGCAACGCGGGGAAGAGGCAAGAGCAAGGAGCATCGCAAAGAAGATTTTCTTTTTTTCCCCCACCCCGTTCTGTCAAAAAATTAAAGCGGCTTCCAACATTTCTCACTCTCTTTTTCGGCACGCACGCCCCGTGCCCGCACATACGTACGTTGGCATCCGCAGCTATATGCACACAGAGCGCCGGGCTAAAACACGTCAAACAATTGTTCTCATTATACCAGGAATTTACCCAGCTTCTGACTCCTCTAGCACGCTGAATCTTCCCCTTCACCACCGCGGCCTGATAATCAAGCCCGTACTGTATTAATAAGCTGAATAATAAGGGAATTTCAGAAATGTACAGGACTATTATACCGTAACAATAAAACCTCAAACTGAGTAAACCAGAGCAGTGCTGAAGGTAGGCGTCGGAAAATAATGAAACCAGTGTTGCAGTAATGCACTCCATTGTATGGCAGTGTAAATGCCTGCTTCTTTCATACACAGAAGCACATTACATGAGTCCGAAATGTTCTCAGAGCATCACTGTGCCTGGTTGTGATAGAACCTGGCACCAGCAAGCACTGAAAGCTGACATTATACTGTAGGATGTGCTGCAGGTGTGCAGGCCTGCGAACGTGCTCTAATTACATATTTTCCTGCAGAGCAACAATTAAGGTCGCCAAAATAATTGCCAGTTTCTTAATCCCTCTCTAACAAGACTGACATAAGGAATGGTTTATTTTTCTCTAGTTATTTTGGAAGTGTTCTCAAGATTTGGGGGTTTTTTCTAGCGCGCTGCGTAAAACTAATTCTGATGTTCAAATGTGTGATTATACCCATTGTTGCTGCTGGGATGGGGGGTGGGGGGGAAGGTTTAAGCCCAAACCTTTTCTGAATTCTACTACGACTTAAATAATGAGGAAATGCTGATTGTATAACCTGGCATGCTGTTCTGACATCTCCCCTGCGACAAAGGTACCGATTTTCCCCTCTCTGTGTGCATTTGCTCTGTGTTTTGGGGCTCCTTTCCAGGACTACAAGCTCCAGGCCAGCGCTCAGACCCCTGCATAGCGGCATTAGGGCTGCACTTTTCCAGTCGAGGAGCTAGAGAACCACAGGGGCCTGTCTGTGGCTGGGGTTCAATAAAGAATCACCTTTATTTTCATTACAACTGGCCTTATCTACTGGGGGAGACATTACAGAGACTTCTTTCTCAGCGGCGTTGAGCACTTGACTTCAAACAATTGGAACAATTGTGGTACATGAGAGAGAAAGGAGACGTCTAGTGCATCCATTTGCAAAGCTGATGCATTTAACAGCAAGCATTATACATTGTAGTTAAACATAGCTCTCTTGCAGCCCTTGTGAACAGTGGCCAATGTGAGTCAAGCACCAGAAGATGTGAGCCAGGAACCCTCCGTCCCTCCCCTCCAACTCTTACAGAAAAGAAAATCTGTTGGAGAAAGCCATGGTCCCAGCCTCTCCACAGAGAGCACCTCGTCTTTTAACGCCTTTGAGTTTTAGGCTCAGCTCAAGCCTTGACTGAAGAGGTTGCTTAGGACACCTAACCTGGAACTCATTGAGGTGACTTCTGCAGGACTTGGGCAAGACCCACTCATTTATCTGAATAAATGCTCTAAAAGGGATTTTATTTAGAAACACAAGGATGTTTGTGTTCAGTCAAGTTAAGACAAACCTCTGCTTCACGGTTAAGCCAAAGGTTAATAGTCAGTTCTTGATTAAATTTTTAAATAGTTGAACTCCTTTCTAACTTTCCGACAGAGCCTGTGGTCGCTGCCCTACCTATGTGCAGATCCTAGCGATGTCAGAACGAGTATTGCTTGTGTCGGGATTAAATCTGAGCACCACCAAAGATCAAACAAAAAATGCCACACAGCACCAGTCAAAGGATGTCCAGCGGTACGCCAGAGAGATTGGCTTGACATGCAAAATCATATTCAAACATCTAAGAATATGAGCATTAATGAGGCAGGCAAGACACCCCTTGATAATTGTTGGCAATCTGAAAACTTTGCTCTGAGGATATTAAAAGTAAACTGTTATCGTCCGATTGCCAGTTTTAATCCCACTGATAGATGCTGCCACAACCTGTCAGCGTTAAATACATAACAAGGGGGTACAAATATAAACTTCTGCTTGAGAGCGTAGGTTGATGTCCACCTTTGCAAAGGGCGTTACGTGCACGCAGACTTCAAAAGTGATACTAATATCACAGACTCCTACTAAGTTACTTGTTTTACAGCTAACTCCACTGCTCACTTGCTAAATCTGTCCCTCTTTCCTACACTTCTCTTGCAGTCTTCCTTCACCACAGATGAGCTAATCAGTTGCTTAGACACCCGTCCTCATAAAGCTGTTCGCATCTTTCTATGCTTCACCTGCAAAAGCCACAACAGCGACCCTGTGATACAGGAAAATGTATTTTCCCGGGTTGTACTCATTACCTTGAAATGGTCATTGATTTACCCTGCAAGTGAGGAAACAAAGGAAATTTAAACTTTAAAGGATGTTACATTATTTGCAAATGAATCGTTTGCTCTTCTCAAAAGGGACAAATGTATTTTGTTCGCTTGAAACCTGCTTAGAAAGGCTGCAAGGGAACGATAAAACTCATAAAGCTTGCGGTCATCTACAACCAGCTTAAAATTTTCAAACCTTGTGATTGCACTAAGACTCTGTGTGAAAACACATGGTGCGGCTCTCCAAGGAATGAAGCGAGCCACATAACTTAACCCATCTAACTTGTAGGCACTGAATCTTCAGCCTCCAGCATCTTCACCACACCGGGAGGTGCTGATGTAGGCACCAGCCCGGGAATCCCAGTTGGAAAATAGTGGCCCTAATGGGTCCATAGCCTACACAGACTGCAGTCGCTGGGAAAACTCGCAGCAGAAGGCAGCTCAGAGCCAAACTGTGTCCCTAAAAGAGGGCCAAGTCTCATCAGTTTTATTCACGTGAGCAGTTGCAGCAAGGAAGACACGGCCCTGCTTACATGAAAACGCTTTGAAGGGAAATATTTTAGGTTTTGATCAAAAACTGCGTTTACATTCTTACCAAGCAACTGCAAAGAGTTATAAATGAGCTGTAGAGTGTATTATAAAACATGTTTTAAAAGTAACACATGCTCAGAGATGGATAACATTAAAAATAAAAGTAAGTGTAATATCCAAGAGGAAGGTTTCTGTCGAGCAGAGATCACGCGAGGAAGCATTCCACAGGCATAACTTTGCAGATAATCAAAGCCAAGTATTAATACATTTTTATCAGTCCACCTTCTAAACAATATTTCAGTAGATTTCCTTTCACACAGTGATATTTGTAATAAATGTTCTGCCTTTGTTTTAAAGTCAGTCCGTAGAAAGATGACATCAGCTTAGCAAACAATAAAGTGCCTGTAATATTGTCTCCAGAGGGCTGTTACATTTACTTTGTAGCAGTAAAATTCAATTTTCAAAAAACACTACATGAATGATGTTAGGTTATTAACCCTATCACCACCGTAAAACATCGTCATTGTGCGCAGAATGTAGGTCACTATCTAGCAGCTATAAGTTGCTTTCTGTTAAATAATCCATTTAAGCTGCTTTTTTTTCCTATAGCCCGGGTTGCATCCCCTCCCTTTGAGAAAAATAGAAAAAACCCAAGAAAACATAACCAACAGTCCCATTTTCAATCGCGAGGCTCTGAGCAAGCGTCCTTATTACACATCTCACTGTAAGGTGTTCTTCCTTTGTTACTTTCAGATTTGGCCGCACACTTTTGAAGAGCAGCTCTCTGTGAATTCTGGTTATTCAGAGCTGCTCTCAAAGAGAGGGGGGAGAAAAAAAAGCGTACCATAGCAGCCTACGCCTGTGGTGACTCTCACAAGTTTCGGTTCAAGGAAAGAGAAGAAAATCAGCAGCTACCAATTCTGACTCATTTTGAAATTTCAGCGCGATTGAATAGCGACCGTCCCGATTTGGGGACCGACTCCGCAGCCCCTGCTCATGCTCCGAGCTCCCGGCTGAACCTGGTTTTCCTAAGCCTGGGGAAAGAAAGATCGTCGAGCAAACTGTCCGCAAGCCAACCCGTCACATGGCTCCCTGTAAAAGAGGATTTGCATACCTGACGCAGCTATGGAAATAGTCTCCGCCCGGGAAGGAGTGAAAAAGAAGTACTAACGGCAACCCGCCAGCAGGATGCAAGGGGTTAACTAGTTAAACTTCTACAACCCCCCACAGTAACTTTCCAAAAGCTGACAATAAGTAAAAGAAGTGCTGGTTATCCATTTTTTAAAGGGATGGGATTGGTTTTAGAAGAAAGGGAA
>NW_010419466.1:19529-24529 GCF_000710305.1 Buceros rhinoceros silvestris | reverse complement strand
AAGGAGGAGTGTATTATTTCAGCTGGGAGAACAGCAAAGCTCCGGGATGAGACTGATTGATTAAGACCAGATGGATGGCCACACATAGGTGTGACAAAAATAGAAACGCATTGCAAACATTCCTGGCATTGTCCTCCTGTGGTCCGGGAGGTGGATGGACCCGGTGGTACCTTATCTACCTCCTGATGGGCTCCAGAATTGAAGAATGTTAATGAAAGCTAACTCTCCTTCGCCTGCACGTATTACACTGAATCGAGCTGAAAATTGCATCTTGAAAATAAACTCTGGGTTCCCCCCGCCCGCCCCGATCGAAAAATTACAGCTGGCATGCCACTGGAAAGCGTTCACACACCTTACCGTGAACTTAATTCGAAGTAAAGAGCTCAGAAAGAAAGAAAAGAGAAAGAAAACAAACAGAGCGCACCCACATCCTCTCCTTAAAATTAAACTTTCAGAAACCACATAAAGGAGTAAGTGCAAAATGAATGACCTATGGTTTGGAGAAGAATGTTTCATTGAAACTCTCTCAGCTTTTCTGTTTATTGGCCATCAACTGACCGACCCTCTCCGTAACGCTGTGGTTGTTCTTCACAGAAAAGCCAAGCCAATGGCATGCATCCTGCTCACCTTACTGAAGTGAGCGGTCCCACAAGAAAGGGGAACCGTTCCTAATGATGAGGAGGATTGGGCCCGCCTTGGGCCAAATTCCCTGATTCTATGATTCCTGGCCATACCCACCATGCCTCAACACCCCCTCCCTTTACTTTCCATCGTGGCACATGATGTATTTCTCACGCTAAGAAAAACGCTACTAACTGAACCTTCCCAGTCACGCTAAGAGAGCCAGGAGTAATCACAGCTGGGTAAAGGAGGTGGGAAGGAGCACAAGACCAGGTCCCTGAGGCCACCTCATTTCTGTCCCTCTATTTATTGCACACCACAAACGGATCATGTGGCAAGCTTTGATGGTCAGCCCTGACCCCAAAACACGCTTCAAAATCACAGGAGCATCTCCAGCCTGCTCCTTACACACAGCACAGGACTTCCTGACAGCCCTGGAGGAAGACGGAAGAAACCAGACCCCCAAGTTTTCTTGCTCCCTCCCCAAAACTCCCGCTCAGCTCCAGCGTGAGCTTTTAGTTCCCGCTCCCTCCGCGCGGGCCTGGAACGATCACCTACTCGTTATAAATCTTCTCAGGTTTCACAGGCGCACATTTGCCGGTAGGTTCCTGGCCAGCGTTTCTGGATGTTGGGCTCACAGAGACACATTCTCACACATGCAAAAGCGCTATGATGGATCAGGGGCTCCTCCATTCACCCCTCCACTTTAAGCAAAACCGTTCCTAATATACCTTTTCATACGTGAAGCATAATGAATGTACCTTTTCTTAGACACGTACAATACTGTACTTTCACCCACTGGCAAAGAAGTTCGCTAAATTACTAAGAGCGTTTAAAGAGGTGGCATTCATTGTAATATACAAAGGAATTTAAAGCACATTTACAAATGAATCGGCAGGCATGCCAACAGGAAAGCCAAGTTTAAAATGTAAAGTTGAAAAAATAAAAATAAAAATTGAGGATCGCTTGAAATTATTATGATGCTGTGAAAATGTTTGTCCACTTTACGGGCTGGAAACTACCGAATTCCTCTTCATCTGCAATTCAGGTGACCACGGTTTTAAAGAAATATTCTTTTCCTCGGTTTCCTTCTCCCCTCCCCAACTGAGTAATAAAACATAGACTAATTTAAATAAGAATCATTATGCTCAGAAGGCCTCCTCTGGCTGGAAGACTTTTGTTCCACATGTTCCATAATCTCACTCCCACATGGCTGCCATAAGGTTGATCCTGAAATCAAACTCTACTATAGAATTTTCTTTTAGACCCAGCAAAAAAGCGTGTATCACTTTGGGGAAAGAAGTCCTGTAATATCGGTAATGGGAGAAATATCCCTGTGATAGAAACCTCTTGACTTTGCTTCTCCATTCCCTGTGTTTTTTTCTCGTCCAGGTTGCTATTAGCATATGAAAAATGCTTTTAATTTTATCCATTTCTGGACGTATCTGTCACACACACAAGCGAGATAGCAGTTAGGTTTCAACTTATCTCTTCTTTACCACCTCAGCAGCAGGTTTAAAATAGATCAGGCTCTTTCGGTTATTTGCAGCCAAGGTGCACGTAACTCCCTTCCTGAGCAAAACCTGATAAAGCAGGAGCAAGTCGAACCATCGGCAGCCGTTTGCCTCCGTCTCAGACACAAATATTTCTATCGCAGCATCTCACAGCATTACTTTCACTCCAAAAGTAAGAGTCGGGGCAGCTCCGACCCCTGACTACTCGCACCGGTCGCAATACAGCAAGGCTGGAAGTTATCGCCCTATTTTAAAGCACTCGCTATTTGTTGTTTATCTGTTTCCTTAAAACTCCCACTCCTGCCCTGGCCCTACGGACGGAGCACACGCGGCGCAGCAGCTCCCACGCGCCCTTTGCCAGCACAAGGCGACTTTGTTTTACGCACTGTGCGACATCTTCCATCCAAACCATATCCCCAAATTCTTCGTGGGCGCAAAGCGAACTACAGCAGAGCTCAGGAAAAGCTCTCAGCAACATGGAATCTGTTTTCACACGTGCTATGGATCTCGTGGCGTCAGTCATACGCTTGTCACACACACACAGAATTTTTAAAGCCTGTTTCTGCTACTTTTTGAGTAAATTAAAAACTCCCATCGCCTCCCAGGCAATTAGACTGAAGCCCTAGGACTAGCTTAAAGCGGTGAGACGCTGAGCATTTGCATTTAGTGGTATTTGGCATGAAAATATTTGTGGCTTGGTGAAATCTTGCGCACACACTCTCTGACTTTGCTTTTTGGGACGTGTTGGGGAAACGGCTATTTCTGCATGAATGTAAAAAACCCCCATGAAATTATGCTCTGTTTTAATGAAAGGGCGGTTTTGCTTGACAAAACATATGCCTTTTATTAACTGTATTAATAGAAATGGGCCAGCTTTCAAGCTTGCAATGAAACGTGACAAAACCCAGGGCCAGATTCTCAGCTCAGCTTCAGGCACCTTTGCAACCCACTGCAGCCCCACCTGGTGCCATGCCCCCCAAAACCCATCTCCTGGGAAAAAACCACCACCCCTGGGCTAAATACCTCCAAGCTGGGAGCTACACGAGGAGCTCACTTCGCAGGACGCTTTCTGCAGCTGGGAAATTCAGGAGATCCTCTTTGTGTCACACAGCAGCCAAAAATGGGTGCCTAAGAGCTGCCTGTACATTTATTTAGTTTGTTCCTCCTCGGATCAGCCACGGGGATCGCTTTTGCCAGTGGTGCCCACACATCCACGGTGGTTAGTAACGGCCATGCAAGCACCAACCCTCTGGCTGGCATCAGAAGGACCCACATGCATATGAATAGCTGCAGGAGGAAGCTCTGGAAGAGAGTCCAAACCAGCTCAGAGAGGAGCAGCCTGTCTTGCTGGAAGTTATAGGGTGGGGAATAAGAGGCACCTTGCACTAATCAGAGGGATTAAGCTGATGAGCAAAGCACCTGAAACAACTTTTCCTTCCCACCTCGACTGGAAGAGGAAGAGGGCTCTGCTGAGTAAACAAACCAGCACAGTCCTTTTCCATTTTAACGATTTCTCGCCATTTTACTAAACCACCAGGCAGACAGAAGCCTGAATCCTGACGACACTCGTGTGAAAACTCCCAGCTTGATTTTTTTTTTTTTTTTTTTTTTTTTTTTTTTTTTTTTTTTTTTTTTTTTTTTTTTTTACTTGCCTGACTTCTTTATTAAGCGTTCTCTGGCTCTAAGTGAGTGGGTGTCAGAGGTGCAGTATTTCACAGGTCTGTGGGTCGCTGCCTGATTTTGCTCTGCATCCAGATATTAAAAGTTCCTCTTATTACAGACGGCACGAAGAAAAATGAACAACTCTAGACAGTTTTCTAAACAGGCAGTCTCTGGGTATATCTATTTCATGATGATGGCAATGAAGTAGCCCCTTATATATTTTCTATTGTCTTCAGTAAAGACACACTCGAATCGTAAACTGACGTAGGAAACCTGCCTATTGGCCTGTCGATATTTCTTCTGCACTGAGCGAGAAGCCAATATCCCCTTTAAATATAACTTTAAAAAATGACATTACCAAAGAAAATGCTAGCAGAATTCCAGATAAAATATACTGTGGTGGGGCTGAAAAGTGCATGCAAAGCAAGCTGCATTATTAGAATGTTTAAATATTAATTATACCGCTGTGTAGTAAAGATGATCAACTGTGAGTGTCAACTAATTTTCCAAAAGCTGCAGTGCTGGATTCCGACTAAACTTCTATTGTTAAGCTAAAACTAAAAGCCCAGCAAGTTTAGTCTACTGGAGTGTGTTTATTTTTATTGGTTTCTGCATAATTTTTTTTAACGTAAACCAACTTTAACCCCTTTACTGTAATCTCTGCCAGTGGAACTCCAATAGCACATCATAAAATTCCTATAATTCTTCAAAGCGATGTGGCTGGAAAAGAAAAAAAACGTGGGCATTTTGCAACAAACGCCAACTACGAGATTCAGCCAATTAAATTTAACTCTTGCGAGCTCATTTTGCTGGCCATATATGTGTAGGTGCACATTTCGCTTGCCCTCAGATAGCCACTGCTGGTGGGAGAAGCTCCCGGCCACGATGCTCAGGGCCGGGCTGACTCTATTGTGTGAAAAATCCTGCTCAGGTGGTACCTAGCGCTGGTACGTGCGGGAGGCTGAGCTGACAGATGGGGAGGCAGATGTACAATGCTACATAAAAGTAGAAAGACTTATATTATCTTACGCGAATGCCTTAAGTGACTTGAGCACAGGCAGCAGGAGGAGGGGGGGGCGGGATGGGAAATGAAGGGTTAAGTGAAAAATGACTGTCATTTCTTTCCCTGCTAGCAGCTATTGCTTCCTCCGACTTTTAAGAGGAGCCACAAGACTCGAGCGAGAGAATCACTTTGAGATTCTC
>NW_010419466.1:17884-19397 GCF_000710305.1 Buceros rhinoceros silvestris | reverse complement strand
GTGCGCCGAGGCTGGTAGTCTTCCTTCCGTCACTCATGGATGCTCTGCCAGGATTTCCCACCTGAGACAGATTGCGACGCGTGTTCGAATCACTCATGCACGAGAAGCAATACACAAGTTCAGTGTAAAGCCACTTTAAAAGCTCATCGGGTGCATACTTTACTTGTACAAAATACCTTATTCATGATGGAGCGGTGAGGGCCTAGGTAATTACTTGAATCAAGGTGGCCTCAGAAGTGTTTAAATCTACAAGGACACTTAGAGCATGAATAATGCAAAATAATTTGCATCTAAATTTTTTAAGTGTTCTTTATTCAAAAACTAAAATGCAGTTCCGATTAAAGTTTGATGAGTGAAAGCTGAGCACTTCATACCCACTGTGAAACGTCTCCTATTTGTGGAAATTATTTCAGACAGTGGCAAAGGGACAAAAGAGATCCAAAAAAAAAAAAAAAGTTGGTGATTAATCTGCATTACTTTTAAGCCATCCTTATTTCATGATGTTTGGTGAGGAGGAAGTTAATTTCTGAACTTGCTGATCTGGTACCGTCTACATTTCACCCCTTTAAAGCAGCGCCATCCAAAGCGCAGCTCTAATTATTAACCAAACAAAATAACTATTCTTCCGCCTTCGATGATAGCGCAAAGCAGCTCGTGGCTCTGAAATTTGTCCAGTATCTTTTAGCGCAATTAATCTCGCCTCTGTTCCCGTCAACCTCTTTGGGAGGTTGCAAAAATACCCTGCCTGCCTCTCCCCCGATGCGCTTGTAGGGCCCGGGCTTACATTTCTTCACTCAGAGCGTGTTGCATCCCTTTCTTCCGAATTCGCCATTGACAGCATAAACTGCCGCGTATATCATCAGTTCAGCACTTTGTTATATCGTCTCCATCCCTATTTTAGAACGTGTTGAGCAACCCCCATAAAAATTGTTAAAGAGGAAGGAGTGAACAAGACAAATGTTGTGCAATGAGCTCGCTGGAAATTATGCTTTTCTCTGCCTGGGCTGGAGGCAGAGGAGAAAAAGGGAGAGGGAAAGCGTGTCAGGAACAGCCGCTTTTGCACGGGGACGTCAATGATCCTGTCGTTAAACGTGCTTAATTCACGATTACGTTTCCAACACTCGAACCTGCCCGTCTCGCTGGCGGGTGCTGCTCGGGAAGGCACCGAGAGAGGAGACGTTTGAAGTTGGAGAGCTTCGGAGATTCCCCGGGGGTTTCTGGGGGGGAATCTGCTCTGCTGCTGCCCTCCAAACCCAACGGCTCACTGCGGTACCAGATCCAGACCTTCCAAAAAGCACCTCCAGGAGCCGGGGGGAGGATTTTTCCAGCTGCTGAAACCTCAGGTCAGGAAATCTGCTGGGATCCAACAGGTTAGGCAGGCGAAAGCTTCAACAGACAGGGAAGTTTTAAGCGCCGGCTAAGTGCGAGCAGCTCAAGTTTAAAGGCCCCTTTGCGAAGGAAAATCATTTTCCTGCTGCAGCCCTTATAAAGAATAAAGACTTCCAATTTATTA
>NW_010419466.1:5586-17769 GCF_000710305.1 Buceros rhinoceros silvestris | reverse complement strand
CCCGCCTCGAAAGCTGCCTGCCACTTTATTGGACTTTCAGATGAGTGTGCTCGCCACGCTTTCTTCGGGAGAGGATCTGCTACGTTTTTCGGGGATTTGGAACAATGCGAACATTTTTTTAACTCGTTGCACAAAGATTTCCCCAGCAACAGACCCCCTGCTCAGCAGGTCACCTATCTTCGCGACAGTTTTTCTTTTCCCACGCTAACCCCAGGGCTCATTTGCATAAGGTCTCTGTTGTGACAATTAGTTTCAGGTGAGCTGATTTCTATGAGGTTTGCCCAAGACGATACACAAGCTCCGGGCCTCCCTGATCCTGGCCCTAATTGCGACTGACTGGCACCAGACACAATCACCCTCTTGATTCAGCAAATTGTCCTGCAAGTAGCTTGTTGTGACCCCACGATGCACAAATCATATCATGTCAGCCCGGCATAGTAAACAGTGAATAAAGCAAATTCACAAAAAAAAAAGGTTTCATAATAGCTCCTCCATCTTCTAGCCCCGGTGGACAAGATGAATACAAATTAAAGCTATATCATAACTGGGTGCTGGTGGAAGAGCTATCTCTGCCCTGACTACAACTTTTTTTGGTTTTTTTTGGGGGGGAGTGGTTATTTTTTAATTTGCACTAGGGAAAAACAAAAATCAGATGTTGCTTCGTTCCGCTACCTGGAGAGAAATCCCCCAGGTAGTGGAACGGGGTCGCTGTAAATATTTCCTGGCTCGTTGTGGTGGAAATAAGCAACATGCTCCTTCATCATCTCAGAAGTGAGAGGGGATATCAACACACACATTAGTTGAGCTCCCAGTGGTCTCAACTTGGTTTAAAAAAGAGGCAGGGCAGACGCCACCTCTGCAGCAGAAGTCAGGACAGAATTTTTCCTGTGGTGCCCAGGAGCCTGGAGAGGAGCTGGGGACACAGAGGGAGCTCAGCCCACCTGCCCGACAGTCCCACGTCCCGCCAGCAGCAGCGTTTTGGGCTCAGGCCAGCCTGGTTTAGGCCAGCGATAGCCTCTTGGAGGTCAGCCTGGAACTGGCTCCAGTGTTGACTTGTCATTCAGGGAAAACACGCAGCCTCGGAGGCAGGCAGAAAAAAGGAGCAAATAATAAATACAAGAGGACAAATGCAAAGTTGCCAAGGATGGAAGAATACCTTTAACCGTCATGCTGATGAGGTAGGGACCAAGAGTCATTCTCCTTATCTCTGATTAACTCCCTCTTCATCCAAGTCACAGGTTTCATGTTATTTTTTGGTACGGTGCTCGATTCTTTCCTACAAGAGCAGCCCTGGCTGTGACCTCCGCCCCGTGAGTGTGAGTCAGGACAGACTCCCTCCCCACCTTATATATTCCTTTTTTAAAAAAAAAAAAAAACAACCAAGGTCTAATTTGGAAAATATTATTCACCATAGAGACAAAAGCTGCTCCCCTCGTGTAACGGGGATATGAAGCGTCAGCTCCAATTCAGACAGGTGTATGGAGTCCCTGACTTCAGAGAGACTCTGCGAGGGCAGGATTAGACCCACTGAATATATTATGTGATGATCATTACGTGAATTAAATTAGGCTATTAGTTTTGGACTATTTTTGATCTCCTGGGGAAATCTGTATTTACATTTGTTGGCTTTTTTTTTTCCCCTCATGCAAATTGCTTCCCCAAATAAATAGTTATGTTAAAAATCCTAGTAAAAAAATAGCTTCAAAATTACCCACTGAACATGGCCGGTAGCCAGTGTGAAAGGTCAGCCTGCCAGTCCCAATAGTTTGGAACTGCTGTCAAGGTAAATATACGTGCCAAAAAGTGTCTGACACGATGTGCTTCTGTTAACTGTGCAAACTTATCTACTGATCGCAGGTGAAAAAAGGAGTAATTGTTTGCACACTTACACAGACAAAGGTAAGAATGAATAAGAAAATCACCTCTGTGCTGAGAACACCAAGTTTTACCCTGGGGAAAACCTTAGTTTCAGGGTGGGAGACCTAATTATGCTTTACTGGTACAATTCCCTTGGTTTAAAAGTCATTACATCTTCTCCCATCAGCGTGATGTCAGGATTTGGTTCTGGTCTGGGGTTATGTCCCAAACATATGCCTGAACTAAAATGAGTGAGGCGGGGGAATACCCCCCTATCTGCAGATGGGGGCTCCTGAACTCCCCCAGCCGCACACCTTGCACATTTGAGGAGCATTTAGGTCACATTTAGATGATACAGAAACACGAAAGGCGGCACTCATGGAGTAGGACACAACTAGGTCAGCCTTGGGCTACTTCTTCCCATGGCGGGCACCGTGCTGGGTGCAGTGGTGGGAAGCTACCTCACCCCTGTTGATCCCTCCAACCCAGCAAGGTGCAGATGAGGAAGGACCCTCAAAGCTCTACCTGCCATGAACATCTCCACAGGCAACAGCAAGGGGCTCAACACCATCATCACCACCAAAACCCTGCCAGGCTTTGACTTGGTTGGGTAAACTCATTACTTCCAGCCTGCACCATTGCTACCAGGTTCAACCCTGACGGTGACGGGTCCCAGGTGGTCGCCCACCACTTGCGAGCAGGCCAGGGCGCAGCCGCAGCCGCATAACAAGAGACATAACAAACCTCACCTTCTCCGTTTTTAAAATTCATGGCACTTTTATTTAGTCCTGTGCCCATGCTAATGCTGTTATCCCTCTCCGGTGACACAAACCATGCTTTTACGGTGAAGGCAACGCAACCAGCTGATGTTGAACTTTAACCTTCAGCAACTCTGCTTCTAACATAAGGCAAAACTTTTCGATTTTTAAGTAAATAAACAGTTGATTCTGACAAAATTTGACTATTCCCTGAGGGGACATTTT
Organism: Buceros rhinoceros silvestris; assembly: GCF_000710305.1. NCBI lineage: Eukaryota > Metazoa > Chordata > Aves > Bucerotiformes > Bucerotidae > Buceros > Buceros rhinoceros. The sequence goes on along the minus strand of NW_010419466.1, from coordinate 14,929 downwards.
TGTGAAACTGCGCCAGGTACAAAAAAAATGTATATTTTTTGGCTTGGTCACGAAACTGTCAAAACACAACTCTAACATGTTTTGCTGCATATGTAATTTTTTTCCCACAGCTCTTTCCCGAGCAATGCTTTATTCTGAATTCTTTCTGCACCCAGCATTCGCAAGGAAATCGAGAGATGCACAAGAAATTCAGGGTAAGTTTCTAGGGAAATGGAGTAGCCAAGAGAAAGAAAAAGGAGGAAAACAAAAGAAAGACAGAGAAACTCTATTAAACTTTCCAATAAATCATGCTTTCGGGGTAAAAGTCACCCTCAAAGGGGGCTTTGGTGAGATTTAAGCAGGGAGGAGGCTGGTTGCTGGCCCTTGGCGCATGGGCTGAGTGTCACCCTCTGTGCTGAGGCACCTTAGTTTCGTTTCATTTTTAGCTGCTCTCTCACATATACGTGTGTGTATATGTAAATCTCAAAGTAGCTTGATCATAGTTGTGATTGCAAACTTCACTTTTGCTAAAAACAGCCACGGCGCTGATCTTTAATATAATAATATATTTTCCCGAGTGCCTTCGCTGTTTCATTCCAGCAACTGAAACAGAGACTACTCGTTGTGTGTTGAAATGTGTAATTATCATGTAGCCAAAAGGGAGGGTGTAATTTTCACATCTGATTACAAGGGAGAGCGTAAGTGAAGCTGCCTCGGTAAACTTACACTTGTTTACAGAGAGCAATACCTTTGATATTAAAAACTCTAAACATGTAAATCGCTGCAAAAATCGAGATTGTCATGCACCAAAGCTAAACAACAACAGAAAAAAAAGAAAAAGAAAAAAAAAAACCTAAGCATTTTTTTCTGGCATGGCTACGAATGAAAAGTCAATTCTTCTGAACTCGGGCTGTTCCTCCTCACTAGAGATGTTTGTTGAGAAGACTTACAAATTGGTTTTGCACAGTTGTGCTCTACTTGTCGTCTTGAAGGTTAAGAAGTTGAAGCTCCAGTGTTAATTTAAAAAAGAGGAACTTCAAATGTCTCCGCTGTTTATAACTCTGTTTGGTCAGTTTAAGCTGGAGAAATGCTTTTCATATTTGACTTCGTCTTCACAGAATTTACTTCTCCTAAATATGACTGCATTTGCTTTTGAGTTGCTTTATTTTTTACCACACTAACTCCATCCAGTTTATTTCTCTCTTTTTCTTTCTTTCTTCCGTCCTTGTACACAAACTGCTGATTTACCTTTGACGAAACGAGTTTCTGCTTATGTAAATCATTGTTTTTTGGCCACGTAGGAGAAGATGGTATCAAGGAAAGGAAGAACTGTTACAGCAAATATCACTTACCAAGGAGATTAAAGATAAGCAGAAAGATCACACTACAGGTGGAGAGGAAAAGTACTGAAAAGCCAAGACAGATATCAGAAACAATTTAAAATGATATAAACTTATGACTGCTAAGGAGTTACTGCTCTATATTTAGAAACCATTAAACACTCTCTGAGCAAGCATTGGATGTCAAAGTATGATAATCTCATGCTTTTGCTCACCAAGAAAGAAAGAAAGAGAAAGAAAAACAGACAAATTATTTTTTGTATATGGAAAATACAGCTTTTTCTTGCAGCATAAAAAAAAATCATACCATTAACATGTGCAACATCTATCAACCAGACTATCATCAGACCCTATTTTCTGAAGTATGCTGTTCTGCTGCCCTAAAATTAAGTTCCTGATACCATATTCTTATTCAGAACATCATATCCATGGACAAAACACCTCCCACAACAACTAAGGCATTCGCAAAATAAAATGTAACCCAGTAATAGCAGTAATTTGAGTTGAAGATGCATGGAGTTACTTTTAAAGTGGTTTTGTCTTCTGCAGAAAGACGTGAATTCGAAGGCCACTGCAAGCAATTTAATACCAGGTGGGGGTTGACATTAATCTTTTATGACAATAATATTGCGGTGTTACAGGAGGGCAAAAACAAATACCTCCTTGTATGTGTAACCACTTCCCTGAGAGTCTGTGCCTGTCTTAAAAATACAGGCGTGGAGTTGACGTATAGCCCCCGATTCATAATGAATATGATGATATAAAGAGTTTTCACTTGTGAAAATAATCATAACGGCCCTTCTTCAGCTTCCCTTAGATGTGATCCAGGCTTGTTCTGCAAGTGGCACGGGAATGCTCTTCCTCCAGAAACGGGCCAAATCTGGACCTGGAGGGCTACTTGTGAAGCCAAGTTGTGGCTTCAGATGTGTGTGACGCCAGGAAAACCAATGGGGTTGCAGAGGGGGGGCTGGGCAGAATACGGTCCATGGGTGTGCTGGAGGTAGACGCAGTTTTCCGATCAGCATTAGTGTACTTAAAGCAACAAATTAATGCCTGAGGAACACTAATCAATGTTTGGTGCACTCCACATTTTTCAGAGAGTTGTTAGAGTACATTTGCTTATATTTTGCACTATTTTAATTTAGCCATATTGATCAAACGGAACACTCAATAAGACCCTAGGCACCCTCGCCTTATTAAAATTAGTCAACTTGAAGTAAGTGAGCTGAGGAAGTAATGGAAACTATTCAGAGATTTAAATACAGTGCAGCCCACTTAAATAAATACCTGTTAATGAAATAAATCTGTATATGCACATATTTTCTCAGAAACAAATTATGAAGGGGGCCCTTTAGAAGAATACGACTCAAACACATCCATTAGTTTAAAAGCGAAGCAGTTCTCCAGACTCCCTGTGTACGTTTGTGTTTGCTGGATTCAACCTGGGGAATCCATGCTGACCTTTGCCATCAGAGCAGTTATCATTCTGTAGAGTTTTACAGTGTCAAAATTTATAAAAATGCCCCCAGTACACCTGTAAGTAAACACTATTGTGGGTTTTCGGAAACTCCTATTTGAGTTTATCCCAGCAGAAGCATGAACCAGCTGGGCCATCACCCAGACCAGTATATCTGGGTGGCTACTGAAGAAAAACAGCATCTAACTAACCTGGCTGTTCATATGGAATGGAAAAAAGAAAAGCCATTCTGCTTAGTCTTTACAAATAATATGTCTTCGTCTTCAGAAAGTTGTAATTTTTTTCACAGCGAGGTCAAGAGGTGTAATTAGAGCCCCAACTCCAAAGCCTGGCTGGAGTGGTGATTTGCAGCCCAGCTCCTTTTGGCACATCTCTGGAGCTCAAACTATTGTTTTTGAAAACGTTGCTGTTTTTCAACAAAAATAGGTATTAGACAACACCTTTAACTGATTAATCCTCTCTCCCTTCTCCGAGGGGGTGACCTGTGATAGTGTAGTATTTTCGTGGGGGAAAAATTTTGCAGCATGCAGCAAACTCTTCCTGCCGTACCTACAAATGAATTAAGCTAAAAACTAGGTACCCGACCTGGGGACCTTTCGTAACCTCCCTTCGTCAGGGGCTGCCTTCAGAGGGCTGCGTACACTCATTTTTTTCCCCTAGTCCAATAAAAGATATTAGCTCTTTTCCCTAAGCAAAATCCCTCTCATGAATCAGGCCCTACTCTTGCAACTAGTGTGATATTGCTGGCCAGGTTTCACCCCAGTAAAATTCTAATCTATACTTTGTCTTTAAGAATTAAGAAGAAAATGCATATCAGCAGAATCTCCTCTCTACTTTATTTCATTTATAAATTACGAGAATGATGCTATTATATATTATTAATTTCTGCTGTTCTCCAAGTCGGCTGCAGCAGTGAGCTGCGGATGTTGGAACGGTGTAATTATGTTCTAGTAGGGCAGCCATCCGTTTCCTTTCAAAAATTTACAGGATTCTTAATCATGCTGCTCATTTGGGTGCGCAGTAGCGAGGATGGCGAAACACAAACAGGGCACGTTCGTTTACACAGGAACACCTGCTTAGCATGATAGCAGATGTCAGTCAGCAAGCAGAACACAAAAGAAAAATATCAACAACAGCAAACTAGAAGCATTTTTAGCTCAGTTCGGGGATATCTCGTCTGGGGAAAGCCAAGTGAAGGGGATGCGCCTTTGTGGTCGAAGCGGAGGCACGGCGACGGTTTGGAAACCTCGGCTGGTGTTCCCCCGGGACCCGGTCAGCAAATCCGGGCCAACTGCTCGCTGGATGACGGGGTATTTAGCAAAGCATTTCTCCTTGGAGAGGGTTGTTTCTGCGAGCTTGGTGCTAAGCATCTTGCAGGGATCGTGGTAGACAAATGGTCTGTTTGATAACTACAGCAAAGTAGTCGAGAGGGGTAAAATGCGCAGAACTGTTGCTCCGTGCATCAGGGTTTGCCAGCATTTGCAGTGCGACAGCTTATTCTCGAGGCGTTTTATTCTAACTCAAAATGTTTTGTCCTGGGCTGCCTCTTGGCTTTCCTATCTCAAATTGAGATTGGTTTAATTTGTTTTTTTGGGGGTTTCTTACATATTTTATGAAAATTAGCAGAGGAGGGACAGTTCACGCATTTCGGACTCTGCTCGGGAGCAGCCGCACCTCTCCCACGAAGGCGTTGGGAGCGCGGTGCGCGAGCCGAGCTCTCGCAGGCAGGTATTAATCATCTCCCTCAATGCCATACGCAGTAACTACTCTTCCACAGGATTGTTAGTATTCAGAGCAAGTCAACTTGCGTGGGTCCGTGCATTAAGGGCTCCCTAAGTATGCATTGACTTGATACCCAGTAATGGCTTCTAAGGAGCCGTTATGTAGTACCGTGTCAATGATCCATGCATTGAGGACTCCCTAAGTACGCATTGACACGATAGACCGGAACGGCTCTGAAGAAGCCGTTACGGTCTATCATGCCAATGATCTGCGGATATTGGCAGTGCCTCCTGCACTTCGACAGAGATTGTAAAAGTCTCTGAAGAAGCCGTTATGATCTCAGTGGAAGAACCATGCATCAGGTCGATGACAAGGGTTTGTTTTGCCATTTTTCCACCTTATCGCTGGGAAGCTTTGCTTTACTTCCAGAATTAGATTCGAAGAACTGACAAAATATAAAGGCTGCCCACAGAGTGGTTCTGGGACTGCACAGAGGTAACCAGGATCAGAATACGACCTACAGTTTCATTAGCCTTAGGTTTTTCGTTCCAGCTGACTTGCTGGGAGGCCTTGGCCAAGTCACTTCAACTCTTCTTACCTCCATTTACTCTGCTTCTAGCAAGCATGGAAAGGGGTGACATCTTTTGAGTGGAGATCGCTGTGGGGCTTGGAAAATGCTAACTTAGATTAGTTACAAGTAAGGCTTGTCTCAGCATTTCATCACTGATGGAGGATGCTGAGAGGAACAAGGTGCGTACATCATCCCTTTCACACCTAAGCAAGCAGGCAAACCTATGTGGAAAGGTGGTCTTACCTCTGCACTTCTGTAAGCTTTCATCTACTGAGTTACATAGTTTCTCCCTACTCCTTTTATGGGTATTTGCATCTGTTCTGAGCATCACTGCTTGGCAGAAGGTCTTCTTTATTTTCTACAATGCCACAAATTTCTAGAAAAGACTCTGAACCTCTTTCTCCAAGTCTTCCTTAGCACATGAATATTTGAAAAAATGCTTTGAAAGTACATCGTTGCATAATGAAGTTTTAATTCGTGCTAAGTCTAGGACCACAAAATGCTACTTAACTAGCTTGTATCTGCTCTTCCGTACTCTTTCAGGGAAAACTGGGCTTTTTATTCTTTTATATTCACTTCATAGTTCTGTTTAGAGGAGATAGAGCTATAATAGAATATACAGAGAGAGAGAGTACTTCACCTATTTTATATACTGCTCACTAATATAATAAGCCCATTTATGGTGTGATGCCACATCATCCAAGGCGTATTTACCTGGTTAAATGTTACCAGACCACTAGAGAGACGCTATAACCATAACTTACAGGAAGTAGAGATCCTTAGGCAAGAAAAAGTAGAATTACTGAGCAGATTGGGCTATCGCACAGAGACCTTGTCTGTAGCTGGGCTGGACTGAAAAGTATGAGCTCAACAAGAAAGAAAGTGTGCAAAAGGAGCCAGGGGAACATTAGAGAAGATCAGAGAGGATCATGATAAAGCTGGAGAAGCTGAGAAGGCAGAGAAGTCTCATTGATCCTAGGTACCTCCTTCTTGGGACTTCAAAACTTGAATATTTTTAAGTGTGTTTTCAGAGGTGTTGAACCTCTAGATGTGTTGTCCATGGCTAGGCACCCCAGCTCAGGGATTGCTTTGGCAATGTTAATTGTAAATTTGGAGTGGCAGAGAAGGCTATAGCCATCAGGTCCACAGCAACATCGCCAGCAAGAGGAGAGGAGACAACAGGGTATCTACTGAAGTCTGGAGACATGCTCAGCTTTTACTAGCACAGTGCTTCAACCAAATGCCAGGTGGAGGAGCGTACAACATATTCTGGAAAGCCACAGCTGGTCCTTGACTAACATCCTTCTCTCCAAAGAAAAAGCTTCAGTGGCCTTTATTTGGGATTTAAAGCCTTTTTGGGGTGGCCTTGAGAACATGCAGGCAGTGCCCACCACTGCAATCCCACTCAACATCTCCCTCCACATTACACGTTGTTGATTGGTATAAAAAGTTGCATTTCAAAACCTGGACAGCCAAAGACTGCTGTAAAAAACTAAGCTTCGTGCTAAATGGGGCTTAAGCTCCAGTGAGAGGGAAGAGAAGATACCAGTGTACAATGATTCAGACCACGTTTCACGTGAGGTCTTCACTGCACCCTTCCAGGTATCTCACGTTAGGATGCTGCCTCTGCAACACGTGCAGAGTCCACGGTGCAAAATCTCAAATATTTTTTTTGGTATTTGGGATACAAACAGGTGTCAGTCTCCTTCCATGTATATATTTATCAGTCAGAGTTTTGCACGGTATAATCGGCGGTTTTTACCAACCGCGGCTTAAGAGGAATATCGGCACAATGTCACGTTTTGTGTCTTTTTTTTTTTTCTGTGCAAACTGGTCACTGAAAAGGTGCAAAGCGCTGCTAAAAGTACATTTTCTAAAACTCAAAGCCTTTTAAGAAAGGTACACAATGCAAGAATACGCAGCTGCAATTTTAAAAGGGCTACTGTTCCTTTAACGCCCAGCTGGTCCCGAGATGTAATAAAATTGACATATTGATTCCTTTGAATTTACAAATGCCTGTTTCATAAACTCCATCTCCAAAGCCTAGGCATCTTTAGAGCACTGTCATTTTTTTCTCCAAATGGATCAATTATGTGCCCACGTAATCCTGTTACCTGTGAAATCCATGCATACTTCTCCCATTTGCTGCAGTTCCCAGGCGGACAAACTTGCATTATGTACGCATAAACAAACAGAGCATTTTCCTGATATTAGGGATTGTTTTCAAAGTGAAAGGCAATCTCCTGGGTCCTTTACTCAAAAAAACATACATAGTGCGGTGTTCCTCCAAGTAACCTTGCTGCACTGTATGTATAATTATTACACAACACAGCAAATCATTAAAAAAACATTGAGTCTCGCTATCTCGAATGCTTCAACTGCAAAAGGCACCAAGACTTTGCAGCCAGCCCTCGTTTTTCTGTTGAATCCAACTTTCCCATTTCATTACCAGCTTCTTTATTTGATAATTATCGCTGTATCTGTAAGGAAATCGCTTTCATCCGAAACATTTCTGTGTGACTGAAATAGTGGAAAAGCACCCACAGCTGCAAACTTCGCTGGGGAAGTTTGGGGGGGTTTTAATTTTATTTCCAGGATAATTCATCTTTTTATCGTGCTGAGCACCTTTCCATCATTTACACACACGCACACACACAGAGTCAAGCAGGCATTAACCTGCAAACCTACCACTTATGCATATAAATGCATCACACATGCAACTATTCCCATATCCCGTGGCATATTATTTGTATGAATATAGACCACGCACACAAATGCCTCTATACACACAAACCCAAACCCCACAATCCTCGAATATAGGCAGAGAAAAAGAGAATAAATATGTTTTTCTCTGTACATGAATTCTTTATAAAGTACCGTGTATATACATAGATACGAATTCTCGTTTCATTCTTCCAGGCTGTGCTGTATCTGATTTTCTACACTTCACTGGGCAACCAGCAGTTCAGTTACACTACACTTGCACTGTACAATTTGTCTCTAAAAGGTTCCCAAAATTATGAAACATCTTGTCTGCTGCGTGACCTGCTCACCGCAGTGCCTCAGCCCGAGGTGCATCCACACATAGAAAGAGGATGGCACTGAAAAAATATATATGTATCTATACATTTGATGCTAGGAGCCCATGCAAGTGGCCCAATCCACCCCTGCCATTGTGCGGGAGTGGGTTTTAAAGATAAATGGCTGCATGTTAACCAGATTTGACATGCTGCACAAAAGCAGCCACCTTTGGTCCCATGACACAGCCAAACAGAAAAAACAACAAGCAATCCTGGCAAAAGATGTGCGACGCGAATAAAAGCCCAACAATTTGTCACATCGTCGTTACAAAATGTTCCAGGCTTTGGGGCTTGCCATGGGACAGCAGTGATAAGAAGAGCGTAGAAAAATGAAGGCTGAGGGTGTTGGGGTGGCGGAAGAGTTAAAACTCGCAGAAAGCTCCGGTAGTTACAAAGGGGAAACAAAGAGGATATTTTCATTTGGCTCTTTCCGAAGACACACACACACACACAAAAAAAAAGGGCTGTAATTAATTAAACCAAGAAGCTCTGTTGTTTTGAGAGGTGATTGAAATCTGACATGCAAAGGAGAAATATTTATGTTTACTTTCTATTTTAGGACTCCACGAAGCTACTTTTCCTTCACTGCACTTCCCCACCACTGCAATGGCCATGGCTGGGTTCAGCAAGCAGTGAGCGCTGCCCGTTCGGGCCAAATCCTGCGCACGTTTCTCGTGGCATTTGGTCTTTCCTCAGGAGAATGGGCCCAGAAAACTCCAAAGATGTAACGGGGGGTGAGGAGCACCAGACGGGTGAGCAGCACCTGATCTCCTGCTTTCCTTTGAGTTCACGTGAGTCAGGAAAGAAAAAGCCCAAACTTGGGCTTGGTTTGATGAGGCTGAATTTCCAAACGAGCTTGATCCTCCAGCTTTCCCCTAAAACGAGCCACAGGCATCAAACCCGACTTTTCTGATGTGTGTCCCGCTGAAGACACCCGTGCACCCCCACCGACTGCAGTCGGGTCGGGGCTTGCACCGACGCCGGTTCACTGGTATTTCGATATCTTTTTACAGCCCCTACACCGACATAAGGAGCACAAATGCAGCAGCGCAGCTGCTTGCTAAGCTCCACACAACGGAGCTCACACTTTAAAATACCTTCCAGTCAATAATCATCACTGCTTCAGTGATTACCGTTAGCTTCTTTATATTCAGTGGCAGAAACCAAGGCGGGG
>NW_010419466.1:5142-5427 GCF_000710305.1 Buceros rhinoceros silvestris | reverse complement strand
GGGGGGGCAGGCAGTTAATAGCAATATTGTCTCCTAAATTAGAATAATCAGTTATGTAATAAACTCTGAGAATTTGATTATTCGAAACATACATTCACAATTTTCTGAGCCAAATTCCTGGGCATCCGCTTGCCCTCTGACGACACAACGAATGGTACTCGCTCTTCCTCAGTCCCAGGGAAGGGCAGAGTGCTTGAGACACACGGAGCTCCGCGAAACCCCCGCGAATGAGTTTGGCAGTATTTCCCCGTCTCAGAGACAGGGGAAACGAGCACGGCGAGGTTC
>NW_010419466.1:0-4959 GCF_000710305.1 Buceros rhinoceros silvestris | reverse complement strand
TGGCACTTGATGCTGCCCTCATCTTCCCCAGCTCTGTACCAGCAGAGTCGGCACTGGGAGAGCATCCCACCACAGCACCCACCTGCATCCTCTGCCCGGCCACGCCGCAGCCTCCTGGCAGCATTGCAGTGGTCCAGCACGGGCCGGTATGGTGTGGCCTTGCCCTTGTCCCATCCTGGACCTAATCCCTTCGCAGGAGGGTTTTGCATGAGTACGTTAAATACATGGAAACAGCCTCTGAAGTGCACAGGGCTTATAAAAAAAAAAAAAAGAGAAAGGACATAAAAAAAGCCCATGCGAGTGTCAGCCGGAAGAAAAGTTCATTAAAAAAAAATTAATAGAGCTTCAATAGTTAAATGACAGGGCTAAATCAGGAAGACCGGCCCGCTTTAATTAAAGCATGTCATGGTCAAAAGCCTCGTGCGGGTGTTTTGGTGCAGCCTGGTGCCCACACCTGTACGCCCCCGTCCGAAACCTCAAACTGCTTTCACATGTTCCAGCCCAGCGCCCGATGTCACCAAAAGCCCAAGTTGTTTTTCAGTCTACACGGGGATAACCAAGCCAGGGCTCTCTGCCGAGCCGAGCAGGGGGACGAGGACTGTTCAAATCATGGAAATGTCAGTTCCAGCAATGCATGCTTCGGATTTTTTTTTTTTTTTTGACTGTCAAGAAGATTTTAAATCTTTAATATCTGTTTGTTGTCAGGTTTGCCTCCAGCTTTTTGTATCTGCAGGTCGTATTTTTTTTCTTATTAGGAATTAGCATTTCTCATTTGCTAGCTGAAAGTGTAGTGAAAGCACCAAAATGCCGATAAACAAAGTTCATCTCGGGGAAGATCTCTGTATGCATAACCCATTTAACAACTCTTTTACGGTCGCGGGATGACATTTGAAATGCATGTTTAAAAAGCCAGATTTCACAGAAAGCATCGGTCCTAGCGAGGCTTGGCTAGCGCGCGGTACTAATTTTAAACAAGAAATCAGTATGATTGCCACGCCATATTAGCAGCTCTTTTATTTCGCGGTATCTGCGCTGCACTATTTCAACTCGCCGCAGGTTGCTGTGACTTTTTTTGATACCTCATCATTTAAAGACACACCGTGGCTGAAGCCGGTCGGGATTACCGGCGACTTCGATCGGCATTTTAGGCCTTTGTAAAGGATCTCGGCCAAACATTTTTAGTTCAACTCTGGCTGATGCCACGACGCACGTAATATCCCTCCCCAAAAAGTGCAAAAACTGATGCATTGTGCCATCTCTGGTGGCATTCGTTCGGTGTTTGCTGCGAAAGGGGAAGAAAAAAGATACCGAGCGCACGGATTGATTTTCAAATTACCTCAATATTTTGAAAACATTTTCACCTGCATGCTGAGAATGCTAAGAATAGGCAGGAAGGCAATTGTGCATTTGCACAGCCTCCACTGCATTCATTTATAAATTACCTCATCACTGACTGAAATTAACACTGATTCTTACAGGCAATTTCTCAATTTCCAATGCTAATTACATTTTTTTTACTTTTAAATTCTGTACCACCTGTTTTGGGCAAGACATCTTAGGCAGCGCGACCGCATTTAATCACAATTTTAATTAACCGCCCTGTAGATGTGAAAAAGAAGCAATTATAATGTAGATGAATGATGATTTTTCTGCATTAAATTGTTTTGTTTCCCTGGTATGTTGATTGTAACACAGCACACAAATACAGTAACTGTACAATTTTTTTCTATTGTAATTTAGTAATTGTTTTTGGAAAACCAGTTTGGGAATGAGTGACTTCATCTGTTTACAAATTGATTGATACTGTTAACTCACTGATTGCTGCAGCATACATTTTGTATTGCACAGCCTAGCATAAAATATAATTAGGCATGCACAGACTTTGCAGCACCATTTTGGAATCTGAAAATCAACTGTAACCGAAGTGTGTTTTCCTTGAGCATCCCACTATCAGCCGGGGCTGATGGTACCATAATCAGCAGACAATGGGCTTTCCCCATCCCGACGCTGGTAGAAGCCCTTGGATTGAAGCTGATAGTCTCACGGCGTAAGTTTGGGGTTGGCTTTTTTTTCGGGTTGTGCCAGGCCCGGGAGCTGAAGGCTGGCAAGTCTGCAGCTTGCCCAACTCCCTCAGATCACTGTCGGGAAGGAGCAGGCGAGTGATGGAAAGAAACAATGATGGCAAAAAGAGCTGCGGTTCACAAAACCCGGAGATCGCTACTGACACGCGTGTGCCGTGGCACCAGCTACATGTTACAGGGGGATGAGATCTCGATGTGACTCATGGCTGGCAGATACTTATCGTCCAAGTTATATACCCCTCCCATGAAGAGGTACGGAGACCGTACCCATGAGAGGCAGAGCCTGCTGGCTTCCCCAGGGAGGGAGGTCACGAAGGGAACAGATGTGCTTTGCTGGCAGCACCCTTGGGAGATGATGCCACCACCACCACGCTCTGCCAGCAGCCCGGGACGGTCCTGCTGGGGGTCTCCCATCTCCAGGCTCTAAATCCCCGAGTACAGGTGGGGGACTCAGGAGAAGTGCACCCCAGCGGTTACGTGTGCTGGGGAACCCCAAGCAGAGAGATGGCAGCGCTCCCCCTCCCAATCTCCTGCGCAATCCATGGAGTGAGAGGTCTCCATCAGCTAGGACTTGCTAAGAGGTGAGACACCCCATCGCTACCCCATTGCCACCAGACCTGCAACGTCACCCGCAGTGGAACAAAACTGGGCCAGTCAAGGGACAAGGCAGACCTGGGGCTGGCTCCTGTGCTGCGTACCCTCCATGAGGGCGTGGGACACACAGTCTGGAGACATCTTGGGGGGTTCTTGGGCTCATCTGCTGGCCTGCTCATTTTCTAAATATTTGTTAAGAGGGAAGGACATAAAGTCTACTGTTCAGTAGGTGATTTTTGTAAGAATGCAGCTACCCATACATAAAAGGGTCTATTATCTGACTGTGGAAGAGATTTACATGCGTAACTCCCATTAACTCTTATGGGACTTAGGCACGTAAATCTCTTGTGCATCTAGAGAAGAATAGACCACATAAGGTCTTGTGATCTATACTGCTAGTAGGTTTAAGTCCCTTTCATTTATAAAGCTATACAAAAATTAACCATTAAAGCTTATTCTGGGCAAGCTGTCCCCCTACATATATCACCCAGCTCTCTGTTTGAAGGCCTCGATGTAAACGCGCACTGAGAAAAGGTACTGGGGAAGGCCAGCCCATTCATTTCAGTTAGTAAAACTGTCATAGTTGAAAGGAAGCAGACGGAGGCAGGTAGAAAAATCGTACAGGTTTTGCCCAGCAGATTCAATTTCAGATTTAGGCTCTCGACTGCACTGTTTGGAGAAGGAATACTTTCATTCCACCGCACGCTCCCTCATCCCCCTCCTTCCCCCTCTCCCATCCCCACTCGCAGCCCTCAAGTAAAGCACCATGCCTTGGACCAAACAACCCTGAGTGGCCGGAGCGATACAATCTCAACCCAATCAAACGAAGATGCTGCATCTACTACGGAAAAATAAATAAATCTTTTCTTTCATAAACTTGTTGAAGCTGAAATGTGCATTGGTAAGTCTGTAAAAGTGGGAACATCTGTGCTCCTGCTGGGATTTGATGTCTCGCCACAAACCTTTCCATAAGCACTTTGTCTCCGATAGGAAACAAAGAGGAAAATACCTGATCCCTGGCCTCAGCTGGGCAGCTCCTTCTATCTTCACGCCCTGACCCATTGAGCATTCCTCCCAGCAACGAGCTGCTTCCCAGGGCTACCTCCGCCATGGAAGCTGGCGAACTAATCTCTTAGCAAACACTTGCAGCAAACCTGAAGAGAGTTTAAGAAGGGGAGGGGGGGGAACCACACACCAAAAAAACTTTCTACAGATAAAGTCTAGGTAGCCTCTAAAAGAAGAGAATCAAAACCTAAATATAGCCCCATATGCTCATGTTTTCTCCTGATGAACTGCTGAGGTACAAAGTTGTGGCCACCTAATGAACGTATATATGCGTATATTTTAACCCCACCCTGGTTTCCTGCTCCTTTCCGCTAACCTGCCATCACCCAGCTCGCTTTCCGTCCACCTGCCAATCGTCCTCCCACTAGGCTTATAGGTATCTGCAAAAATGTTGCTTTTATCACAGCTGGGATGATACGGCCCCTGAAAAGTCCGTCCTGCGCGTCCTGCCGGCACACGGGGTAACCTCTCCTGAGGAGCTTATAGGAAAATCCTCTGTTGAAATAAATAACAACTCTCAACAAATGATCAAAGAAGAAATAAATCTTTTACCCTTATAAGACTTTTTAAAACTGAAATCCCATTTTTTAACTGGTTAAGAGGCTGCTGGCCACCTCTTTTTCCAGGAGCTACGTTTTAAATGTTTGCTGCATGGATATTGGACGGACAAACAGATCTGTAGTCCTTGGGAGCAAAAGCTTTTAAACTAAAGTTTGTGTGTAGTATACAAAAACATATTGTTTGGAATTTAAGTTCTAATATCTAGGAATAAACAGAGCATTAAATCAAGCAAAACTGTGACAAGGCCAATATGCACATGGATGATGCCAGCGAGGCATCTCCAGCCCTTTGTTCACAGCTTAACAAAACTGTGCCGTCACACCACTTTAGCTCAACAGTGCCTGTCGAATGGGCATCAGCAGATCAGCCAATGCCTGTCACACACACAGCTGAAAAACTGTTTGAAAGCCAGGCTTACTTTAGCACAAGTCTGGGAGGAAAAGTGAGAGGGATATTTAATCATCTGGTAAAGAAGAAATACATATTTTTAAGGGGGAAAAAATATTCATTTATATGGAGTCAGCTCTCTTCTGCAGGGAAGTAATTCGGTTTTGCTCTTTTTCACCTTTAAGGTCTGGGTGGTGGTGCCTGTTCCTCGCTGTGCTGCTGCCTTCCACGTCACAGAAGATTTGGAATTATTTTCAAAGAACTCAAGTTC